>NC_045553.1:35569002-35691502 GCF_009769535.1 Thamnophis elegans
ATCCATGGAGCCCCCTCCCTTTTCTTTTACCACCCAGTAACACTGTTCAGTAGAGACAGTGACTGGTCCAGAGTCATGTGTGTGAGAATGGACTATATACTGTCCAATCCCAAGATTCTAGGAAGGCTACAATAATAAAGATGCAGCAAAACCATAAAAACATCAATCATCCATAAAAATTTGAATATATAAAAACAGTTCCCTCTCAAAACCCACCCATCAAAACAATCTCCAAAAACACAGCCCAAAACCATAATTCGTATACAGAAGTCAGACGAGATAAGATTGTTTGAACGGCTTTGCAGAGGCAGTAACATTTCAAATGTGGGGCAGGATGTTCATGGTCCTCCAAAGGACTTGGAAACCTGACCATATGAATTCCTAACAAAAATGATTTAAGATAAGGAGTTGGAAGAAGGAATGGCTTTTGAAGAGACTGCATCTGCTACTTGAAAACAGGAAACACAACCAAGTTCCTTTTCTGTCCTTGATAAGGATTCAATCACCACCACATGTTGTAGTTGATGACTTCAGGTTTAGAAAGTCTTGTCTCAGTATATGAAGCTCCAGCACTTTAGTCCTTGACATTTTACAGAGAAAATCAGTCTTGCTGATTAACAATATACCACACATTTAGACAGCTGTAACTAAACATCTGGATGAGATTATTTGGTTTGAGAAGGAATAGGGGGTTGGGGCAATGATTTATAGAATGTTTCTTTGGCTGTAAATCCCAGTTGTAATTGGGACTTTTCGGTCCTTAATTGTTTGCAGCAAGGAGTGGAACTCAGTGGTTCCCAATTCATGGCAGGGTCCAGAAACCCAGTTGGTGGGGAGCAGGCTGAGGCTTGTTGCTAGGATACTGTTGCCTTTGTTTTGGTCCCAGCTCAATCCTGTATTTAAGACAGTGTATACATTTCTCTGCATTGTTAATGTAATTTGTTCAGGCAGTAAACCACCAAGTGCAATTGAAGGAATCTGATATTCAGAAACACCAGAGGCCAACCTTTTGTGGGCAGGTTATGGTTTGAGGCCTAAAAAGGGATGAAAGATTTGATGTGAGTGACTAATTATATGCTGTACATGCAAGCCATTGGGCCTCCATATTGTTGTGATGGGCTCTTCTTAATTGGCAAAAAAAAATGCAATGGCCTGCTTTAGAATCAGTGGGTCAAGTTTTTTTTAATACTGTAGATGATTAATTCTTTCCATGTAAACATAGGTGCAATATCTGAGAAAGTACTGTTGTGCAGTACTTGAACATTCTGTTCTGCAATAGCTGCTTGTCCTAATATTTTTTTTAAAAATGCATCATTCAGGCTCAGTCTGTTTCAAAGATTTTAAAAATAGGTAGCTTGTGACAAGTTGACTTCTTTCAGACTGTTTAGAATGTATAGTGTTTAACAATAAAAATGAAAATAGATGCCCTTTGGTAAAATGATAAAACATGTACCAGCTTGGAACAGAAATTTTTTTCATATGCTGTTTTTGCTTCTTAAGAGAAAGATAGGCTCATGAGAGTAAAATAAAAACTAACTATCCCTCTTCTTCTCAACCCATTAGCCAGATTGAAGTACTACCCTTTGGCACTAAATACAAGTTGTAAAGAGTTTGGACAAGTTACCTTTTCATCCCACCATCTAGTTAATGTTTTAAATCTGTTTACTTCCATCTTATATGTTTTTTTGTTTCCAATGTGTATGCATGAAATCCTCCAATGTTATTATTAGAAGTATTTCTATTGTATATCTGTTTTAGATGTCATCTTCAAACAACTTTCTCTGTTACTCCCTGTATTGGTTCCTATTGAACCTTTATAGCAAACGTGGGCAATTTTCTGGTTGGATATTATAAAAAGGGTGGCATTTGAAACTGTAGGGTCCCGTTCACTTTTTTCTTGCTATTTTTATACTGTCTTCCTCTCCACCTTTCTGCTCCATAGTGGTGTCCCTACTGCAGATCACTTGTTTCTGGCTCAGTGAAAAAGCCAATATTCTTGAACATAATGCTGGGAGTTGGATTTTGGGGAGTGGGAGAATTCTATTTCCCTCCCAGAAAACCTGCCTGTTTCCCCTGGCAAGAAATTAATAAGCAACAAACTGTTTCAGCGGACTTGATCTGGGTAGTAAGTGAAAGTGGTCTGTCTGTATGAGAGTATACATATATATTTTATTGTGATGAATAAAATGTAGGTATGTGCACTTCTCTGGGTTTCTCAGGCAGTTTGTACAATCATAGGAGTGAAAAGGCTTGCCAACCCACGATTTAAAAGCTTTGTCAGTTATTACTGAGTACAGGGAGTTTCTTGGCCAAACCATCATACAGGATGCCAAATTAAAAGATTATTGAAAGACTGTTAAATGTTCATTACTGAAAGAATGAAATGAAGACAGTAACTATATACTTTATGCATATATTGGATGTCTCATCTTTTGATAAAAAAATAACTTAAGGGCATTTACTATAGGCTGTAAGAATATCTGCTCTCAGAATTAATACATGCACACTTAATGAAGTCTGCATTCCCAGAGTGACTCATATTTCTGATGGGGGAAATAGCAACAAAAATTCAAATGGGAGAAATAAATTTCCCACAGCAGTTCCTTCAAAGTCCATTCATCTTCCTATTCTATCTTCCTCTTCCTAGGATACTTTTGGCAGTTAGTAGCTATAACTTGTAATGGCCAATAGCAGAAACCAAGCTATGTTTCCTCTCAGTTGTGCAGTCCCAAGGCAGTAAATAAGAATGTGGAATTTAGGTTACCAGGTCAGACAACCAGTGGGACTGATAGTGTGGGAGTATTCTGACAACCTCTTGCCTGATGGTTGTGTTGTAAGACAGTGGGATACTATTGACTATGTTAATTAGTTGACTTCATTGGCTCTGCTGTGTGAAGGTGATATACGGCAGTTGTTCCTTATGTAAAGCATTATTGCTGAGATTTTGTAATTTTGGAAATATAGAGGGTGGTGGGAATATATTCAGTCTTTTGGATTGTTGTTTATTTTCAAGCTGTGTAATAATTTTATCTTAGCACATATTGGATGTTTCATTTATTTTTTTTTAAAAACTACACCAATTCCAGTAAATGATACATAATCATTACAATTCACTCTGTATATTGCTTACAAGGCCTCCTGCCACTCTATAGGGTCAGTGGTGTGACCTGGCTCCAAAAATACTTACTGTAGCAGAATGTTGTATGTATGAGAAAGAACATTGTTGACATTAGACATTAATTTTTTGTTTTTTAGTGCAGGACGGTTTTTTAAGGCAACAATCAAGATAATAGGTCCAGGTGATACAGTGGCTGCAATATAAATAGTGTGTTAGGAAGATGATGTCAGGAGCTTTCAATTCAGGAAACTGCTATACCAAATATATATATAATGAGTAAATTCCTCAATGGATTAAGGAGCCGTGTGGGTTTTGCTTATTTGCCTAATGTTGTCCCCAAATGTTGACCATCTTTCCCATGAATGAAGCAAGGTCCCCTTCTTGTAGCTGTGAAATTGCATAACTATGTTAACTTGAGAGAGAACTTCTTTAAACATCCCTCAAAAACAGATACACATGAATGCAGAGAGGGAGAAATATTTAATTGCTTCAATTTATAGAATTCATACAGTCAAGTTTTACCCAAAAGTAATTGGTCCATTTGAAAAACTAGATGTTTTGAAGAGCCGGAGTTGGTTCTGTTTTTTCTTGTTGTGTGTGGGACTATTAGAAGCTGTTAGCATTCCAGTTCAACTTATCAGAGAGTGTAAATTTCACTCTCTTCCTTACACGCTCAATAAAAAGCAGAGCTCAAGGTTAGAGGGAACAGAATGCTGCTTCCACCATGCCCAGAAAAAAACAACATGTTATTAATTGTTGTCCTGCTTGGGGGGGGGGGGGGGGGAGACGGCGGCGGCGGGGGGGCTTATGACCTGTGGACTTCAATTCCCAGAATTCCTGAGCTAATTCTTTGTTTTCTTTATATTTTATTATTTCCTTAGTCATCTTCAGTAGACATAATTTATCATTGATTTCACCAAAACTAGGTGCATTTTTAAAATTCTTCATTCCTAGTGCCTACAAATTATAATTTACTCTTGGCAATCCACACAGTTCTCTTGACAAGACCTTCAGAAGTTTCTGGACATTGCCTCTTTCTTAGGGTCAAAAGAAAGTTGTTGACCCAACGTCACCCTGCATGCCCATGGCAGAATTAGCTTCCCGGTTTCTAGCCTGATGCTATAACCGCTATACCTTCTCAGAATATTTCTAGATTTCATTATATTAGCTAAGTTTAAAATAACATTGTATCTAGCTTTGAATCTGTTTCAATTTGACTTCTTGCTCTGGCTTGAAAGAGAGACTTGCCCGGTTCTGGTGCTGGCAGTTTGATTGCCAATGAGTATCACCAAGCCCCCTGATAACTCCCTTGTTATCAGCTAAAATTCATGGTGTGCCTTTGTCCCCACTAATCAGGGTCATTTATGTCCAGCAGATTTCTCAAGGAGAGAGGACTATGCTGCTTGCCAGCCAATCAAAAATTGGAAAGTGGACTGGAGGAATAATATTGGTTAGATTTGAAAGATTAAGGAGATTACTGGAGAGCAGAAAGGGGCAATTGAAAGGATGGGAGAACCTCTGTTATTCTGGCATTACAACTTGATGTTGTGATTAGGCAGTTTTGACAATATCTGTAAAGTTCTCCAGGACCTGTTCTGCTGCTTGTCGGTTTTAAATGACTCCATTAAACTTTTCCCATCTAATGTGCCTCTCCTTCCAAGGTCGGCCCTGCAGAGGTTTGAGTAGTCATTCAGTTGTGTGTAAAGTGGCTGTGAAGAGCCCTCTGTGCACTGTATGAATAGGCTACATATCCATGGAAACCAGATCAGGCTGGCTGGGTGATCTTTGACCCACTTGTTGCCACCATGCTGTTCAACCTCATATGCCAGGATTTGCAGTTTCAGTGTTTTGCCTCTTCCTCTTTCCCATGGGGCTGAGAGGCCCCGTTGCCTTTTCAGAGGAAGTACAATCATAACACTAGCTTGTTCAGCCCTTTCCAGCTTTAACATCTTTTTGAATCTCTGTCCTAAGCTCTTGGTATTTCTCTAAACCTGTCAATGTTCAAAACACAGAACAGATTTTTCAGAAACGTCCAAAATCGCATTAAATATGTTAAAAAAATTATGTTTCACTTTGAATTAGCATGAGAATACTTGAAAAGTTTTTGAAACTCTAGCTGGGCTCATATATTGTAACAAAAACAATAAAGAATCAAAACCAACAAGTAAGATTTCAAAGATTACATACGAATTATGCCATAAAAATAAGATTGTCTTAAATGTCGGAAGACTAAATATGAAAGATTCAGTTATTCAGGGATTTCATCTGTTTTTGCCATTGAAGGAATGTAAGTGATTCTGGTTGTTGACTTGGAATCTTGCAATATCATAGACATAACCCAATTTGGAAACATTTTTCTTTTGTTGCTCTGCTTTTGGAATTTACAGATCCAAAACATTTAATTCCTAGGGTTAAACAATTCCTAAACAGAGGGCCTTGCTAGAATTCCTACAGCTATTAAGATGCAGAGCTGTGATTTCTCTTGTTATATCAACAAACAAATGGCGACTAAACACATTCTGCTGAATTTGATTTGGAGGCAGTTTTGTCTTTACATGCCTTCCAAATATTTATTTAATCATTGAATTTCATTAGGGATGAAAAGCTGGTGGTCCAGGAATTAATAGGTAAATTCTGTTTGAATCTGAGGGGTAATGAAATAACATTTGGGGCAGCATGTTTTAGACTAATTGTTCAATCCCCAAAGCTATTCTGCTTACTTGATGACACAAATTCATAGAAAATTATATTTGTTTTGGAAAATAATACAATTTTTATTATAAAATGGTGTTTTTCTTTTGAGAGATTCATACTTCTACTTAAGCCATAATGTGTGAATCCAGCTATAATGGTTTTTACAGATCTGATTCAGAATAATAGCTTTTTTAACAAATTATAGTAGAACATGCTTTTGAAAGTATCCATTTTATTTAGCCTGGTAATTTTTTGGTTTGCTTTTAGACTCTAACTTATATTTTTTCACACACAAAACTTGCAAGAGTACATACTGTCTGAAATTTAACTTTATGGAAAATTCCTACATGAATGGTGTGGATTAGGTAGGTAGGTAGGTAGGTAGGTAGGTAGGTAGGTAGGTAGGTAGGTAGATAGATAGATAGATAGATAGATAGATAGATAGATAGATAGATAGATAGATAGATAGATAGATAGATAGATAGATAAAGACCTTCCCAGAGAATAAGCCCAATCTGGCTTTTGAGTGCATGCACTAAAATAAGATGTCCCCTGAAAATATTGCAATACAGCAGCAGCCATCAGGTGATCTTGCTCGCCACTGCCTGCACTTCAAAAATAATAAGACCTCCCCGAAAATAATGCCAAGTGTTTATTTCGGGGGTCACAGTAGATACGGTAGGTCATATATCTCATCTTTATCCACTGCTATCCCTGCTGAGTGAATTTACTTTTTTCTGTTTATAATAATTACATATTCTCAGGTAAAGTCACCACACATCTGAAATCTTTCTAATTTTAATTACTTGATCTTCAAGAATGGACTGTAAGGTCACACCTCAAGAACATGCCTTCAGCATTTCTATTACATATAAATCATTTGAAAGGTATTAAGTATTATTTATATTTTTATCAAGATTATTTCAAGTGCCTCTAGGTTATAGGTCACACCTCAAGATCATGCCTTCAGCATTTCTATTGCATATAAATCATTTGAAAGGTATTAAGTATTATTTATATTTTTATCAAGATTATTTCAAGTGCCTCTAGGTTATAGTTTTCAAGTACATTTTAACTGAAGCATATTTAATTCTTGTATATTTAATATCTAGATTGTTTGTAAAAGTGATATGATTTTGCTTTTTCTTCATAGTTTCTATAAAACCACACAAATTGTTTTTCCTCTGTTCTTCGTTACACGTTTCTATCAAATGGCTGTGCTTCTCAGGATCCTTTTATTTTCAACTTGTGTGTTATAATTAATGGTATCCAAAAGTGAGAATCCAGATTTTAAGTTGTTTTCATGTAATTTTTCAGATTTTAAATATCTTACTAATGCACAGATTTGCTGTAAATTATATCTAGTTTTCAAAAAATATAGTTTTAGGTTTATTTGGTATACAAGTTTTTAAAATATACTTTTTTAATTTTTTTATCCAAAGTGAAAAAGGATTTTTAAGCTATTTACTAATTGGTAGTTTATATATAGTGTTCTAATGCATCAGTGGACAGACAGCATAATGGTTTGTGTTGGAATCTTGCTACTTTGATACTATGTTTTGTTATTAACGTATGAAATCTTGCAATATTTGGATAAATAACACCAAAAATAATGGTCATAATCTCGTTTTTAAAATCAATATGCATATCCAAAGATATTAAATTGTGACTTTCTCAATGCTTATTGATCCTTCCTTACTAAGAGTTTATTATGGTTTTAGGAAGACAATTATGTTTTAGAGGAGGAATAATCCAGATTACATTTTCAGTTCAAGAATGCTTACATGTAATTGAATATATATTTTTAACCATTTGTTCTTTCTTCCTGTGGATTTAAAACTAATCCACGTGGCTGTATTTAAATTAACTGTCCAAATCTTTTAGACAAATGTGTCAGTTTTTAAAAAGTGTCTATTTCTTAATATATTTTCAGCAAAAAAAGTAAATTTACATCTTGCCATTATGTCTTTTGTCCCCAAAGAATTCCAATATTGAATATTATATTATATTAACATATAATTGAAATAATATTTGCATATATCGTAGTTAAAAATATTCTCCACGGCAAATTGACATTGAATTGTATAAATAATCTTATTTCCTACAGCAAAATGCTCCTCAAAATCAACAAATAGGATTACTTTTTCTGAGCTAGCTACAGAGACTTCTAATCAGTATAATGGATTATTTTGAAATAGTATTACAGTAGATTATGAAGAGTGAATTAATTCCAAATTCTTTGGAACAGTCTCTTAATCCATTTGGTTTTAACTACTTCTATCTGCAGATTAAATCCTGGATCTTGTGATGGGGGGGTTTCAAGTTCATATATTGCTTGTAATATCCTCCTTCAGTTTCTCCCTCCACATGTTTCAACTTCAGTCCAAATTCAGTTGTTTAAAATTAGGCAGATTATGGCCATGAGACTCCATAATTTGAATATTTCTTTAATACGTGCTTTAATGTGCGATGAGGTCTGGTGAAGCCGATCACTCCTTATTTGCAACTGGTAGCAGTTTTAAAGTTTTAATACGCTGTGGTATGTGAGCTGAAGATTTTTATGAGCATTTAACCCCACACAGTGTATTAAATACTTGTAAAGCAAAGTGAACCTTGCCGTTCGTTGTTGAAATGCAGGAAATCTGGCCTTTAAAAACATTCCTAATTGGCTATAGCAACTCTCTTTTTCTTTTCCTTCCTCCTCTTAGTTTACTACAGGCTTCTCCCAGAGTAAAGACCTGTTCCTGAAATGACTATAGCAGATGTTGGCAAGTCAGGGCCTGTTGTCTATACCCCATTGTTCAGGTTTAGGTTTGCAGACCCAGTGAATTGTATGAATTGGTGAATCTTAATCCCCAGCTGAGGAGAAGCTGTTTGGCAAATGGCAGGTTAATTTGCAGACAGCAGGATGCATTGTACTGTGTGTGTGGCACAACAGCATGTGGGAGAGAAATAGTTAAAATCCTTTTCATTCTCCCAGTTGCTGAGAGGAGGAAGAAAAGGAAGGTAACAAGCAACTGGGGCTTGTTCTAATCTCTCTGGAATGTAACCATTTTGAAACTTTTATAGCTTCAATATGCCATTCACGCACTTGCCAGCTCTTTTTTCCTCTTCTTCTTCTTCTTTTTATTTTGCACATGGATTCCAGCACAAGAGGTGCTCTCTTGAATTCAGAGGTGTTGTTCAACTTCCCACATCAACCCTTTTATACTTTTCCCATTCCTTGTATGTTTTCAGAATGTGTCTCCAGCCTTGCATATTGTTCTCTGAACTTAGTAAAAAAATAATAATGTTTTTTTATAGCTCTTTAAAAAAAAAAAACACCAGCCCAGTTTGCAGCGGTTTCTCTGCTTATAAAATGGATTAGAAAGTTCATTTTGTGACCAAGCGTGCCAAGTAGAAAAGTAGGGTGGAGTGTAAAGATACACAGCTGGAAAATGACGACATGTAGGAACTTTTCATTAGTAGGTTTTTCTGTGTCTATTTAGGTATTTTAGGTGTCTTGCCTTCTCTGTCATTCTCCATTCAGAAGTTCCAAGAAAGCTGAGTCATCGAATGGAGTAGCGCTTGCTGCCCTCGTAACACAGGCTGTTATAGGTGCCTTTTAAAATTACTTTGCAGTAAACGGCAAATGAACTCACACCACCACTCAATGTTTGGAAACAGATTGGAGCTGTACAGCAGCCAGATCCAGGGAGTTCCCCAATCTAAGCAGCCGCTTTGATCTCAGGTCTTGGAGAGTAGATCAAAGGCAGTCATTTAGGAAACTACTACTACTGTACTCACAGTCCAGAGTGTACTGTAGGTCATTGAGCTAGCTTGTTGGGAGTCATGGGGCCAGCTGCATACCAAACATACTCCTTGTACAGATGACAGCCCTGGCTCCCTGCCTTTTCCTCAATTGGCTGTTGCAGGAACCTTGGAGACTAAGATCTGATTACAGGTCCTGTGCCCAGCTCTGCACAAAGGGCAAAGTTTCAGCACTAGCTTTTCGAAAATCTCAGTGGCGACTCAATGTTGTTTTCTGCTCTGTGTTATTTTCCGCTCTAGTGTCACATTCTTTCTCCCTCGTATCACATTATTTTCTGAAAAGTAAAAATATTGGCTCTAGGGTGTGGTCATAATAGTTATTGCCTATGACTAACCATAGTAGACAGCAACAAAATCAAGTAAAATCCAGAATTAGAAAATACAATTTTGAAAGTGTAACGTTGTTGCTGGAAAAGGGAATTTAGGTATCACAGTGTCCACCGTGCTACCGTGAAGTGTTAGCAGCTGCAGATGCCAAACACATGAAATTCAGACTATCAGAAACTTGATGTAAGAAATTATATCACCAGATTCCAGAGTTGCTGTTGCAGCGTGCAAAGAAAAGTTAAAAAGTTGAATAGTTTCTGAGCAGAAGCAGTGACTGTGTTGGGCTTTCTCAGTTTCATGCTACATATATGCCCTTGCCATGATATTTTATCATCTTCAACTAGAAATACACCACTAATCAGTCATCATACTAGTTGAGATTAATGGAAGCTGCACGTATAGAAGACGCAAGGTTAGAGAAAACTAATACAGCAGTTCTAGAGCCCAAGTTGAAATCATGCAGGGAAAAAAATAATATTATCCTATCTACCACAGTGTTTGCATCATATTCATATTGTAGTTGGTTTTAACATATTCTCTGTGCTAGGAAGTATTCCAGAGTATGGCTTAAAAAAGAGTGTTACTTATAATCTTGATCTATACTTCAAATTACTTCTGTTGCCTTTGCTTGTTATTCAAGCTCAGTCAGGAATTAAGCATTGGATTGATCTGAATGGCATTTTTGCTGTACATCCCTTTTTTATTCTGTGGTCTGTCTTTTTTGTCCTCTAAAAACTAAAGGATTGAGAGATGGACTAGCTTAGTACAGTGACCTGCCATTGTAAATCCTCAGAGTTGAATTGTAGAGTTCTTGTTGCTCTCTGAGCTTATTTGCTTGCGTTACCCAACTAGGCAATGTCATCTGATGCAAACATACAGTATCATGTCTGCAAGGAAACAAATAGGAGATTGGTGGACTTTATGGACACAATCTGTAATTATTGCAGTAACAAGCTATATATCTTTACTTAGGGACAACACCGTCATTTCAGCATATCACGGGATCTTGCCTACAGAAAAATATTAGGCTACCAAGCTTAAGCTTGTAGAAACTAACCGCTTGAACTTAAATTTGTGAGTCCTTGCAAATGACGCTTTATTGTAACAACTGCCAGTATCCTTTTTGTAATGGTTCATCAAGTTTATAAGAATTGCTCTTTAGTTGCTGCCTAAAGGAGTTATTTTGAAGGAAATAATCCTTTTGGCTCATGGTTGGTGTTGGGAGGCCAGTTGTCTTTTCCTTCGCTTAGGAGGAAGGATGTTTGCTTGTGCATTTTCATTCATTTTTATCCTGGTATTGTTAGTTTTGGCTGTATTCAGTTTGAAGTTTTGAGGCTGAATTTTACAGCTAAAATGTAAAAGGTTGAAGAAAAACAGTTCTCCATTGTGGACAAAGCAGTCTGTTACAGTAGACTATTTGTGTGTTTTATGGGAATGAGATAAGCTCTCTTCCTGTTTCATGTCAAGTATTCACAAATCCCGCTTCCTTTGTCCAAAGGTGCTTTCTTCATTGGTCACCTTCCAATTTTTGCTTCTCATCTCCAAAGGGAAAAATCCTGAATACTTTCATATTTAAAAAAAAAATAACAAAATTGGCAGTAGCTCTAAAATTCAAAATGTTTGCTCTGCTCCCGAGGAGGAATGTGAAATCTGGCCTTAATCTTGTGCTGGATGCTAACAAATAAAGCTGCTTTCTATAGAAGCTCGATACTGCTGTGAAAATATTAACTATATCTTTACTGGGCCTCAGAGAGCATAGGGTTTGGTCTATCCACTAGGAACTGTATACAAATCCCCAAATCCACCAGATTTTAAGAAGGAAGTTTGAATAGGTGCAGAAAAGAACAGTCAAGATGATGCATTTAAAGTTTTTAGGATATGCTTGGGTCTAACCTTGAGAAAAGGCCACTGATATATGATAGCACAGTTCAAATATGTGAACGGATGTCATGTAAGAGGAGGGCAAGACCTGTTCTCGGATTTAAGTTACAGAAAGGCAGACTCCAATTAAATACTAGATCAAAACTTCCTGAGAGTAAGAGTTCAACATTGGAACCTCTTATCTGAGAGATAGTGGGTGGACTTTTTCACTAGATGTGTTCAAGTAGAAATTAGATTGTCATCAGTCTGGGGTGTTTTAATTTGCATTCCTTCATTGAGTAGGGAGCTGGACTGTAAGGTCTAAGTGACCTTTTCCAAACTCTCAACTCTCTTCTTGGAAGGATAAAAATAAATAAATCTCAAACTGCTGGTACAATTTGTTTTAGTTTGTTCTTGCAGGACATTCAACACTTAAATTTTCTCACTATAATTCAACTGAATTTATTGCTCATCTAAAGCTGAAATGTGAATCCCAGTGCATTTCTTACTTCAAGTCCTAACTTGCAAGTGCAGTTAGTGTGAATGTGAACCATGTTTGTTTATTTTTATCAAATTTATTTTAAAATGTCAAATTTGCCCAATAGCTGCCTTCTAGGTGGTCTGCAATAAAATACATTAAAATATACAATCTGAATAAAAACATGAGACAATAAAATCAAAATGAAAAACCATACAAGCTAGGCAATGGTAAGAAATGAAAACTGAGGAAATTAATACTTTCACTAGGCACTCAAATTATGCTAAGGTGAGTACCAGTTGAGCCTCATCAAGAAAGGGAATTAAAAATAAATTTTATAATTTCAGAAATTCACTAGAAAAACCTGCCTTTTAAAGCTACCTTTGATGGGAGGGACCTGATGGAGAACTTTATTACATCCACTTAAAAAATCCAATTGATACAAACTAGTGAAGATGTTCCTTAGATAACAGATCCTAACCCAGGTCTTAAATGGGAATTTTGCAACATAAGGATTTTTTTTTAAAACTATTTCTCGTTGTTACACTTAAGGGGACATTATTGAGATAGTGGAGATAAGAAAAGAGACCTTTCAAAACAAAAGTTATTTCAAAACAAAAGTTGATTTAAAGAAATTGATTCTTGTGAGTTTAATATACTTTGGTCTACAAACCAAGGTTATTGATTTGAATGCCCTAAAGGGCACTGCCTTCTCAATTTGTCTGCAAGGAATTGTAGCAGTATTGTAATTCAGAGAGAATAAGGCATAAGAGTATTAAAATATTCTGAAGATGTGACTGGAGGCAAAACCTTTTGGAATGTTTTTGTTTCTTACCCTAAACTGTTTTGTCCAACATAGAGAATCCATTAAGATTGGGGTATATTATAAATATTGTAAAGCAAATATCTATATGAATGTGGATTTAGTGGTTAATTGTTGTAATGAAATGAGCAGCCAGATTGTATTTCAGTTGTCTTTGAACAAATCTATTCAAAGGTTGTCTTCTAGGCCTTCTACTTTCAAGGTAATTTTCAAGGCAATCTGTCCAGGCATGTGGAATATTTTATATGCTGTCAGCCAAAAGTATTCTTTATTCAATTGCTGTATTTCTTCTGCCATACATAAACATGTTGAAAATTGTAAAAAATGCTAATGTGACTATTATATGTGTGAATTTTGTAACTCTTTGCTCTTAACTTATCCTTTCCAAAATACTGAAAAGGTTTTTAACAATATTTCATTGTGTGAAAATCTTGCAATCACTCGATAGAAAGGATGATATCAGTTTATCCTCTATTAGCTGAAAAAAGTTCTAAAGCATTTATATGCTTTAAATACGTTCTAAAAGTTTGTAATATATAAAAAAAGATATGAAAACAGAAATAGATCAAGATAACTTGCATGCATGCCACTACCAAAGTATTGTCAATATTAATTATGCTTGCATGATTTGAATTAGATAGGTGGCAAAGGAAATACAATTTATATGATTTAAAAAAAATGCTTTTACCTTTCTTATTTTGGACTGTTGTTTTCTCGGCTTTTATGCACCATTTCCCACCTGAAATAAATAGTTAGAGGAAATCTGAAAGTTTGTTTTAAGTTGAAGGGTTAATCTTCCATTTAAATTATTGGTTGTTCAGCCTCCAAACAAAGCATGCTGGGATTTCCTTCCAGCTGTTTTACATCATGAAGATTTGTGTGTTAGGGAAATTCCATTGCACAGCTGCAACTCATCCAGTCCACATTCTCAAACCTCCAACATTTCACAGGACCCATGTATTCAGCTATAATGGCATGAGATACTTATCTTTCTCTGCTAGAAATGCAATGCAAAATAGCTTTATTATGTCCAGCAACGAAGACAAATGTATGTTATTGATGCTAGAAAATTATACAAAAATGCATTTTCATATTTATATTTGAATGTGAAACCAGCCTAAAATTAATGAGCATGCTTTAAGCTTTGAAGGCTACTTTGGTGGATTTGATTTAAATAGTTCATATTGAACATTAATGATTTGGCTTACTTAAAAGCATTCTCAGTTTGACCATTGAAATATAGAATAAATCAATAGTTATTGAATACTGATAAACTGAAGATACGTTAATCAGTGCAATTAGATTTTCTTATGGTTGGCTTGTATAACATTTGGTATATAGTGTTAGTACCTAACTTTTGCTGAATCAGTTGTTCCTTATCCCGTTTCATGTAAGAAATATACTCTAGTATTTACATAGAAATAAGATTATATAATTTATTATTTTTAGGTTACCTAAGCAGCTTGAAAACCAGTGCCGAGGAACCAAATCCTCAGGAATTACAATACTATCTTGGTGTTAGGCTAAAAATACACCACAACCATTGAAGAGATTTCTGATATTAAAAAATAACCCACCAAAAAACCACCTTTGTATTAAACTAAACTTGGACAATTAAGCTTTGGAAAAAAAATATTATTTTTTCACTGTGATTGTTTATCTGATTTCTTTAATCTGATTTCTTTCAGTATCTTCAGGTGAAATGGCCACTTCTAGATGTACCATCTGGAGCTACACTAAAGGATGCAAGATCTCCCTCTCCTGCCCATTTAGTAAGTGCTAGTGGTTTATTTATAGGTCTTGTTAAATGAAAGTTTATTTATGAATATATACACCTATATCCATATTCCTTCAGCACAGTTAGTTTAGAATGACTGAGGCTATTATGTTCAAGATGTGGGGCATAAAAATTGAATTTCTAATTAAAATAAAGGGAAAGATGATTCCTTGTAAATTATTGTGTGATAGTTATCTATCTCACATGATACTAGTTTGTTATGAAGAGCATTTTCATCACTACCACAAGTGTTCTAAAGAAGCATTCTTTAGTTCAGCAAAAAGAAACAAGAAAAAAAAAACAACTATTGAAAAATGAGACAATTAATTTTCAAGGCATAATATCTTGCAGCTGTGTCTAAAATATCTGTGCCTCAGGCTTTGAATTTTGACTTAGGTTTTCATGAGTCCACCATAAAAACATGTGACTAGAAGAATCTTTTGTTTCAATGGCAAAATAAGACAGTGATACTCTTAATTAACTGAAAAGGGGATCTTTCAACTCCTCCCCACACTCACATTGCTACAGATTGAACTGCATTGTATCACGCAGCCCAGACCTTCCAGTGTATTCATGCTGAAAGAAATTTTTTAGATTTTTCGGAGCATTCATGATGACAGAAATTACACTGCTGGAATTGATTTGAAATAATCTTATGATTTAAAAAGGAAAATGGAATATTTTTGAGAGAGTTTCATACAGTAAATAGCAAATTACATAGCAGAGCAAAGAGAATAACACTAAAAGTTGTAGCTGAAATTAAAATCTTAAAAATTCTTAGAGGGATTGACTTGCTAAAGACAACTTTCCTGAATATTTAATGTTGAGCTTTAATACCTGTAAAGCAACGTGTTCATTTATTCATTGACTGCTCATTTCAGCACCTCCGCTATGACATGATCACAATCCGGACACTTGGATGCTCAGCCATGATGACAACATGGTCATGTGATTGCTATTTGCAACCTTTCCTGTGGCTTCACCATATTTCAGTCTGCTAAATAGTGCATAGCATGAGTTCATGAGGCTGCCGTTCTTGAGATGGCTGCACCAGGCTAGTCTTCTACGCTTGAAACCTAAGAAACATCAAGCCTAGTTAGTAGTTGCTTATATGGGATATCTTTAGAATATATCAAGGATGGAGTAGATTGGGAAATTGAAAAATTATCTACAATGGTAGCAGGGGCTAACTACTTCGTCCTAGAAAACTATACGTATCTGTCCATGAAATTGCCAGAAATCAGGTTTACTTAAACAATACTTCTATTACTATTTCGTTAAATTTCTTGGGAAATATGTGTTCATTTTAAAAGTAGTTTTGAATATTTTTTTATAGTCAAAACTGAATTACTTTTATTTAAATTACTTTAGTTAAAGAACTTCCTGAGACATGTCCTTTAAAAGGACACTAATTTATGCAGGGTATCACTAAAATTTGTATTGAGGGAGTGGGGGGAATGCACCAGGCAGATCTCCCTAAAATGGGCTTGAAAGTTTAGGGTGTTATCATCAAAAATGGTTGCCACCTCCCTTGCCTTCAAAGTTATGGTGGCCCAGAGAAAGGGCTCCAATATTGATCTTGATACTAAGGATGATGATACAAGGTTTAAATCCCTAATTAGCTTATGTCTTAGCTATCTGAATTTGGCTAAAAAGAAAAATGGACCTTTTGCCAGTACGGTTGTTTTAGGACATGATGGGATATGTGCTAATTAATTATTTTGCAACATGTACTAGGAGCAGAAGACAAAACAAAACAAGCTTCAGCCTTTCCCAGAAATGATCTGATGATCCTAAAATGAATAGATTAGACCACAACTAGCTTGTGTTAAGAATGGTGAACATTATATGATTCTGAAAAATATTATCATATCAAGAGTATACAGGCAAAATGGTTAAAAAATTACAAGGCTGTTTACTACCATTTATAAGAAATCTTATTTATACTTATTGATAGGATTCCTCACAACCTTCTTATGAAGTGGTTTCAAGTTTTCATTTTGGATCCAGTTCTTAGATTGTGCCGAAATGAGAGGATCTTCTCTAGAGCAGGCTTGGACAGCTTAAGAAAGGTGTGAAGAAGTCCAAGAGAATGTGGGTGTTGTTTATGAGCATAGTCAAGAGATAGGAAAAAGCAAGAAAGATTCTTTTAAAAATGGAAATATTGCCAAAATGAAAATAGATAGCAGTGTAGAAGATGGCAAAACAAATTTGCTGATAAGACAAATGGAAAATGTTTTTAAGAAGCATAGTGCTGGAATGTTGAAAGTAAAAGGAATTATCAAGAGGGGGAACCCAGCAGAGATGAATAAATAATAAAGGAACAAAAGGCACACTAACACAGAGATAGCTAATAAATTAAATAGACTTTGTGTCTTTTTTGCACCTCAGAATTTCTTTAACTTAAAGACCTGAATGGCCTTTACAGGCGGCAAGAGATGAACTGGTAATTAAAAAATTAAAAATTAACAAGATCAAATAGAACACTACTGATTATTCTTACAGAAGTCAAATCTGAGTTTTCAAAAATGCTGAGCTCTGTGATAAAATAGCCACCCCTACCCTAAAATCTGAGCTCTGAAAATCAGCCAATTTATACCCCCCCCCTTTTTAAAGGAGTAGGTAAGTTACCCTACTATTTGTTCCAGATCAAATTGTTGAAAACAATACTGAAGATAGAATTATCAATCACTTAGAAGACCAGATGTTGCTGGGGGAGCATCAGCATAGTTTTTTTTGCAAACACCTTTATCAAAGTGTTAGTTATGTAAATATATTTGGGTATCAGATTTTTTTTGTCATTAAAAATGCCTTTGTCAATGGTTGTTATCAAAGGACACTGAGCACACTTAAAAGTTATAAAAAATAATGGTTTAATAACAGTTAATTGGAGGGAAATAGCTTGTTCAGTGAAGGGACATTGGCAGTTTTGTCAATTTCTCATGTGATTGTTGCCTTTAATTTATAGTAAAGATAAATTAGAGTTAAGAAAACTTAAGCACACTGCCAGCCAAATAGCTCTTTCCATACTGAAAATTTTATTTCATGTATTAGATCTATTTTAAATCTATGCTATATGTATGAGTAACCTGTTTCCCTGAAAATAAGACCTCCCCGGATAATAAACCCAATCGGACTTTTGAGTGCATGCGTTAAAATAAGCCCTCCCCAAAAATATTGCAACACAGCAGCAGCCATGAGGTGACCATGCTCACCTCCTGCACCTCAAAAATAATAAGACCTCCCCGAAAATAAGGCCAAGCACTTATTTCGCAGGTCAAAATTATTTTCAGGGAAATGCGGTATGTGTATAAAGTAAATTATGTTTTTTCTTCTTCCTTGTTTTTTAAGGGAATAAACGATTTAAAAATAGGAGTAAATACTGTATTTAATTACAGATATATTTTTGCTTTTCTCTTGCAGTCAAACAAGGTTCCTGTAGTTCAACATCCACATCACATGCACCCACTGACACCACTCATCACCTATAGCAATGATCACTTTTCACCAAGTTCACCACCTTCCCACCTCTCCCCAGAGATTGACCCAAAGACAGGTGAGTGTTTGAAAATCATGGTCTTATCCAAAGCCTATCAAAGTGTTTGGGTGCCTTGCCAAGAGAAAAGCACAATAAATAAACTGAGGGGGAAAGAGTCAAAACAAAAATGTAAGTTTATCAGCAGATATTTGTGAAATTCTGGAAATAAAAAGTTATCTGCATGTTTCTAACTAGAGGGGAGGTAGGGATTCTAGTTTAGAATTGAAAAGAATTCTAATGAGAGACTGAATCTCTTAATGTATATTATTGTTTCTTCACTATCAGGAATTCCACGACCACCCCATCCTTCAGAACTCTCTCCTTATTATCCATTGTCTTCTGGTGCCATTGGACAAATTCCTCATCCTTTGGGATGGCTCGTACCACAGTAGGAATTTCCACTCTAAATATTCTTTCTTGCTTTGTTCTTCTCTTTACAGTGCAAGTTTGTCTTCATTCAGTACAAAGTTTTTGACCCCAACATGTGTTGCTTCTGAAATAAATCAATTTCATGAAGCCACAGGTGCTGTAATTTTTTGAGTTAGCTAAAAAGTTCACCTGCTCAAGAGACTTTTTCTGCATAGTTTGTCAGGATAAGATTTAACACACATAGGTGCACATTACAGTCACATTGATATACCATCCATGTGACATCCTTTATTTATGAAGCTCAGATTCTTCTTTTATCTTCAAAACAATTCCAAGGTCATTCATATGCTGGATGGCTAAGGCCTACAAACAAAAAAAAGTACAATTGAGTTTATTGTAATGCTCAGAGTGATAAATATGATCATATATATAGTTGGGATTTCTACAATTAAATTGTGATACAGTCAGTATTTCTGTTGACGTCCTCAATAGAACATTACTGTACTATAATGTACAGATTTCATTAGTATCAATAATGCAGTACCTGCATTGTATTCATAATATCATAAGGAAGCTTGAGAAGAATTTGAAAAGATTCAGTCAGTTCATATATAACTGGAAGTTTAACTCATTGTTAAATTCGTTAGGGTCAACTAAAAGTTGACAACTAAAAGTTGTGAAACAGACATAGTCTTGATAGAGAAAACTACTATGTAAGTTTTGCTGCCTATAAGGGTGCCTTGATCCAGGCATCTGTTGAATTCATTGTTTTTTTCTTATTATTACATTTATAGTAATAATAGTAGCAATAATTCATTAAAGTAGTGTGTCATCCAATTGTAACAATGAAACCAAAATTATAACAAAATCAATAAAATGTAAAAGAGTAAAAATGGTGAGTTTGATGATACCGGATTGAGGGGGGCAGGGGCTGTCACCATCCCTTGCCGAAGCACTGGGTGAAAAACTAGGTTTTCATATTGTACCAGTAAATTTTGGTGGTGGGGACCTCATTCCTGAGGGCAAGCACTGTTACAGTGAAGGTATTCTTTTGCATACCTATAATACCAATAGATGACATTGTTTAATTGAAAAAATCCTGCAGGATCAAATAGACCAGGCAGATGTTATGGGAGACAGGTGCCCCCTGAAATAATCAGGTCCTTTGAATATAGGGCTTTATAGGTAACAACCAGCACCTTTAATTCCACCCAGAAACAAACAGCAACCATTGCAGCTCACAAAGCAGAGGCAGAAGTTAACATGGGCATACTGAGACTTGAATGTCGCTGTTCATAGTGCTACATTCTGGCCCAGTTGAAGTTTGTGGAGGGTCTTCAAAAGGGATCTATGATGCACTGAATGGAGAGACTAAACTTATATGCACTGGATATCTTGTATATAGAAAGCCTTTACATTGAAAGATGGTTTTAAAACTGCCCTACTGAACTATGCATGATTTCTGTAGATCATCTCTTGTGGGTTTTATTTCTACGATAATGTTTAAGTCATCTGGGATTTTACCAAGAGAACATAGTTATGGGGGAAATTGATCAAGGAATGGGAATCTGGGTTTGGTGATGAAGAAGGTCAAGGTCTGCAGCACCAACTAATGGCAACAGATACTTGCAAATACTGTTGTTGTTTTTTAAAAAAAATGTGATTCTCAGGAGGTAAATATACTTTATAATATATTCCATGTATGTTCAGTGAAGTCATAGAGAAATAAAGACTATATAGCACTGAATGTTTTATAATTTCTAGGAACCTACAATATTAGCAGTCAAGTGATTTAGTTTTGTAATTTGGGATAAGAAATATATTTGTTGGCAATTGTAATGAGGAGAACTTGTCTTGTCCATTTTAGGCAAGGGCAGCCAGTGTATTCCATTCCTCCAGGTGGGTTTAGACATCCATATCCTGCCTTGGCCATGAATGCCTCAATGTCCAGGTGCGTTCAAATGGGAATCTGGGTCTAATTCTCTCTGAACTAGCAAAACTCTATCTGTACATCCTATGTCAAACTAGGGTCAAGAACCCATACACCCATCTGTTATCTCATAAAAGAAATTCTGCATGATTTATGTCTTACATCTTACATATGTGGAGATATTCATTTTCATGAAGGAAGGAAGTATTTGTGTAAAGGCAGCATACAATCTGACCTGATTTGGCCCAGATAGCAAGTTAACTATCACTGTATCTAAAGGGGATACCAAATGAACAGCTCATTGATACTTAAATTGCTATAATTTACTCATTAGAAGCAAATAGGGGAAGAGGTTTACTTAATCAAATTAGCAATTGGTACTCTCTAAAACAGGGGTTTTGAAAACTTTAAACCTATTACTTTTTTAAACCTGTATTTTTTTAAGAACATATCCTTGAACCCCTGATCAAGAGTGAAAGTTCTGTTAGTAGAAAAGTGGCTGTGTTCAAGTGAACATTTTGGCTGGGGTTTTACTTTTTCATGGAACCTCCATCAAAGAACTATTAAGGATTCCATGGAACACATGTGGAAGGGCATTTATGCCATCTTCTACATTAATGGTTTATATCAGGGGTGTCAAACTTGATTTCATCGAGGGCCACATCAGGGTTGTGTTTGACCTGGGGAGGGGGCGTGGCCAGGGGGGCATGGTCAGTTCGATGTCACTTATGTCATGGGTGCCTGTGGTGGCCCGAACGGTCGGCCAATGAATACGGGGTCCCGAGCTCCGTTTTTGGCTGTGACAGCCTCCTGCAACCCTCCGCCAGCGAAAACATTTTCGCTAGCCGAGGCACCTCAGGCCGGTCCTTCACTGTTTCCAGGATGGCCCTGTGGACCAGATCTAAGCAGCCTGTGGGCAGGATCTGGCCTACGGGTCTTGAGTTTGACACCCCGGTTTATATAATCATTCTGATAATGTTGTTGCTATTTTTCGCCTTCATGATTCTTGATTTCTCTACAGTTGAGAGTCAGCACAGTTAAGATGCTAGATTTGATTCATATTCCCATTTGCTTACATAATTATTTGGTGACCCGGGTGTGCCAGTGTTAGCCCAATCCATATCACAATGTTGTTATTGCAGGGATAAAATAAGGAAATGAAACCCTCCTGTATGACTTGATTCGGGGAAATGCAGTGAATCAATAATTTGCCATTTTGAGAAATTGACTTCTAATCGACAGAAGTCCAAAAAGCAGAATGAGTAGAAATTTCTCATAAGAAATAAAAATAGGCATCTCTTCTCTTTATTTTATCTTTAATATGTGGATTATACAGAAGAGAACCAGAATCTGTCCAAATAGTTCTCTCTGCCTTAGCAGTTAATGCAATAAATTGGTTATTCATAAGTTGGCCTTCTGTTATTGCCATTGACCTTAGGTTTTTACTGTTCCTTTGGGGGCTCTGGCAAGATGCCAAAGAAATAGAAAAAGTGGAAGGGGTATGAAGAAATAATAAATAGATGATCCATAATGATGAAAATAGTTGTGAGAAGCATTTGTTTTCAGCATGCAACCTTTGTGCTTCAGCTTGATGTCTAGCAGGTTTTCCCCTCATATGGTTCCTCCTCCGGCACATGGAATCCATCCCTCAGGAATCCCACACCCCACCATCGTGTCGCCTATTGTTAAACAAGAGCCGACACCATCCAGCCTGAGTCCTGAAGGAAGCTCGTAAGTAATAGGTTAGCTGCCTGCTGCCTGAATGCCTTCGTTGGTGGAATGTCTAATAGGGAAACAGTTGCTATCCATTTATTATTTCTTAACATGTTTTACAATGTACTTGGATGCATGTACGTCCTCACAAATTCATGATAATGCAACTTTACTGTGCACTATAAAATTCCTCCATGAATATTTTTGGAATGCATTATTTTTCTTTTTATACTTTCAGCCTAGTAAAAAAATGGAAAGAAATAATGCAAAAGGATTAGGGCTCTGGCATTAGCACAATGAACACAACAGAGCCAGATTTGGTGTGAGGGGAGGGAAGCTTGAAAAACAATGATCAATTTCAAAAAGGGCCAGATGAGCCACCAGCTGTGTGGAGAAAAACATTTCCCCACAACATCCCTGCAGAAAAGGCAGTTGGGCAATGGCTGGGATAGTTGCTCATGCCTCTGATAAGCTGCAAGCCCCTTCCTTCCCACATCTTCCCTCTCTGTTACATGACTCTGAAAATGGAGCTATTATTAAGGACTTTAAAAGAAATCCAGAAGCTTTGCCCTGCATGCTTTTCCTAATTTGTTTAAACAAATGGAAACAACAATCTTCTGTTTCTTGAACCAGACACCAATTTGGAATTCTCTTAAGTTAGGTAAAATATCAAGAGGCTTTTGTTAACGTGCAACATGGCTGGGATAAATTGGATAGAGCAGATAACTCTTCATTGCAAGTTCTACACACGTGCACATCACCCCTACACTACTCTTAGCTTATGAACTGTTGAGAACAGCCATCATACACTTTATCTTAGTCCTCTTCCATCAGCTGTTAAAGGTACAGAATATTGCACACTATACAAATTACTAAGTGCCGCAGCTTTGAAAGTAAAAGCTTTTTTCATAGTCGTAGCAATTTCTCCAATATTCTTCGGTACCTTTGTCTCAATAGACATGGCGTGAAATGAAACTTCATTAAGCAGCTAACCACTTCTAAGAGTGACAGAGTTTGTTAGAAATAATAATCCTTCACTGCTCCTCATGTTTTCTGTTCCTTGTTGGTGGAAAGAGTGCGTAGATACGTGGATTATGGGACTGTAATGAAAAATGTGGCTCTTCCAGAAAAACACCTGTTATTGTCAAAAAGGAAGAGGAGAAGAAGCCCCATATAAAAAAGCCTCTGAATGCGTTCATGTTGTACATGAAGGAAATGCGCGCCAAGGTTGTGGCAGAGTGTACGTTGAAGGAGAGTGCCGCTATCAACCAGATCCTAGGAAGACGGGTATTAAAACATTTTTTTAAATTCTCTGCTCCATTTGTGTCATGTGCTATTGACACATTCAAAATTCGTTTGTTGTTTCGCAATGCCATTCTAAGAAAGTTTAAAGTCCATCTTCTCACCAGATAGAACAGGTTGTCAATTGTCTGGGATTATAAACTTGGGATTTAAGAGTATCTTGTTTGTTGAATAGACTGAGGATGGAGGATAAACCAAGAATCAGTGAATGTTAAGAAATCCAATTGTAAAATGACTCAGAAAAGGATGTAGATCAGGGGTCCCCAATCCCCGGGCCAGTATCGAGTGCCGAGGTGGCGCAGTGGTTAAATGCAGCACTGCAGGCTACTTCAGCTGACTGCAGTTTTGCAGTTCGGCTGTTCAAATCTCACTGGCTGAGAAAGAGGACCCAAAGCATTTAGAGGAATAGGAAAAATGAAAGAAAATGGCAGAAACTATGGCACATGTCTATTCTGAAGTAACATCAAAATCCGGAGCCAGAATACTGCGGATGGGTTAAGAATGTTATGAGCAAGAGTCAAGGTTGCAAAGTGGGATAGAAAACAGCTGGATCATGAAAAAGAAAATGGATAATAGAGAGTGTGTACCATAGGATTGAACAACTTTTTTCCATTGCATATAGAACCAGAAAAGTTTTTATTTTGTTAAGAAAGATGGGCTGGGCTAGCAAGTTTTGGCAGGTTGCATACAGGTGATGCTTGCATACATCTGGGCTGTGTAATTCTGCCTTAATGTTGCCTGTTGCTGCAGTGTTGTGATTTTACAATCGTCATCGATTGGGATGGGTTGATGAGGAAAGAGGGAAAAAATTTTAAACTTTCTTAACATTGACTTGAATTAAGCCATTAAAAACTTTGTTTGTAGTTTTAAGTTGCTACAAATATGTATGTGCCTTCAGTTATTTTCTCAGTACGATGTTGGAAGTGGAATGATAAGATCAGTCAACATTTGAGTTTTTGTATAAAGAGTACCATAATTTTAAACCATCATTTAAAGCTTTATTCCATGTTCAGATTACAATATATTTTTCTATGCTTCAGTGGCATTCATTGTCCCGTGAAGAGCAAGCCAAATACTATGAGTTAGCACGGAAGGAACGGCAGCTTCATTCTCAACTCTACCCCACTTGGTCTGCCCGAGATAACTATGTAAGTCATAATTGCAGATATGTACGCTTTAATAATGGTACTTCTAATAGTCATCATTATCATTCAGATTTTGGGATCTGAACTCTGCAGTTATAGATTCACAACCCACTGTACTATAGATAATTGAATATTTTTTTTCATTTATACTTCATTTTTCAGAATTGTCTCCAAGGTTGAGTTGTAAACTGTCAAGCACTGAGGAAATTGGGAGATTCAGGCAGTTCAAATGAGTATAAAGATTTATTGCAAGCTTAAGCTCTCTACCAAAATCTGAGCTACTAACAGTCAAGGGAAATGAATGGGAATTAAGAAAACATTCAATGTGAACTGGACATAGATCTCTTGTGGGTGGGCAGAGAACCAATACCTATGCTGTGTTTGACTCCTCCCTCGGGCTCAGCTTGGTCATCTTCTACATAAACAACCAGAAATATGTGAAGAAAACACAAAGAAATAATAATGTTAAAAAAGCTGGGAATAGGTAACCAATCCCAGCAGGGAATAGTGAGAGACTCAATTAGCTGCAGTTGACTTCTGAATATTCAGTGAATATTTGCCCATGCATTTCTAAAATGATTTAAGGGGGATTGAAGAAGAATCCAGTAGGAATTGATTAAAATTAATCATAAGGTTATAGTGTGTGAAACTCAGTTTTTCAAAACAAATCCTAGTAATCCCTTATTTGGGCAAACTAAGATACTTAAAACAACGATGAAGAATCAGTTAATCTCTTTTGGGAAAATATTTTTGTTTTCTCAATATTTGCCTTTATTTGTTGCTTACTCGAAATTTTTCATAGTCGCCATTTCTGCAGTAAAGTCAATAAAGAATAAAATTCTCATAATAGAATGGCCAAATAATACATAGCAGAGCATCTCATTATGAAGCCCCCAATTTTTGTGCTTTTGATTTCTTTTCCCTAAATAAAATTTGCAGCCAGTTGCCATTTTTTTTTGTTTCTTGACACTTCATACACATGTCTTTTGAGACTTTTTAATCTTCAGAATTTGATTTACAAAGAATGTATTTCTGTTCAGTGAATAATTATAAACAGCTATATAGTTGGTTCTAAAATGAGTTTATGAAAGCAAATGTTTCTGTTTTTAAATAGCCTTTCTGCAATATGTATTTAATTGGATGAACATCTTTTTATTATGGCAGTCTTCTTTACCATAAATTATTAATGACAAAAAAAGGACATGCAGTTGTCCAGTACAGTGATTTATTCAAATAAAATTGTTTTGCATGGCATTTATCTCCCTTAAGTATCATAAGTTTTTAAATAAGTCTACAATATGATTCTCACTTTTGGTACATTTGTCCTTTTCAGGGTAAGAAAAAGAAAAGAAAAAGAGAGAAACAAACACAGCAACACATCCAAGAAACAGGAAGTACGTATCATTGCCACTTGGTCAATATGGTCCTAATCCATCAGTCTGGTCCTGAACGAGTATAACAAGACTATCCCACCCACCGATCCTCCAAGTGAGAGGAAGTGGGCGAGATCAAAATTGCTATTGTTTGCCTTGTCTTACAGTGTCTCCTAATTGGGGGATGTGTAAATGTATCAAGAAACCTACCTTCCTAATCTGGGTAGGAATTTCAAAATGGCATCAAGGATTAAAAAGAGAACAGATGTTGAATGGATAGATTGAAGTTGGGGGGGGGGGAGAGAATATAACTCCCAAGTTGTTGGTTCCTAAAAACAAAATCCAAAGAGAATGTAAGCTGGCCTCTGGACAGTTGCCATTATGAGAATAATATTTCTGGTGCTGTGGCTTTGGTACAGCCCTAACGACAATGCTGACTGGGAATGGCTGCTTTCAGAATAAATACATTTTTTCAACCAAGGAAACAATCTGCTTTTAATCATTTCAGCCCTTTCCCTATTTGGCTGAAAAAGTGTCACCTGGCGTTTACATTAGGATGGTAGATTTGGAACTGCTCCATCTTTAACCACTCTCTTTTTAGCCTAACCGGCTTTTACGAAATCAGAATAGATTAGGATAATTTCAAGTGTGGTGAAAAGTAGGAAGGAGACAACGAAGGAAGTCAATACACCTCTGCCCTCTTTGTTATTAACAGATCCAATGGCTTCGAAGAGCAAGAAGCCCTGCATGCCATACCTGTCAGCTGACAAGTCCTGTGACAGCCCTGCGTCCTCTCATGGCAGCATGTTAGATTCTCCAGCCACCCCCTCCACTGCCTTGGCATCGCCCGCAGCGCCCGCTGCCACCCACTCTGAGCAAGCACAGCCCCTCTCCTTGACCACCAAACCTGAAGCCAGGGCTCAGCTATCTCTGCACTCGGCGTCTTTCCTGCCCAGCAAGGCTGCTTCCTCTTCCTCAAGCCTCACCAGCCAGTCTCCTCTCCTCTCCAGGGCTCTGCCCTTCTCCTCAATGCCCCCCACGGCTCTTCTGACTACGCCGCCGACTTTTGCAGCCATTTCGTCTTCTCAGGCCGCCCTGGCTATGTTACAGGCCCAGCCGCTCTCCTTGGTAACCAAACCAGCCGAATGAGGAAGCTTCCCCAACTACCCGTCTCCCTGTTAAAAGCCCCCAGTTGAGATTACGAAGCAGACAAAGCCATTTATTGGTCAATATTTGACCCTTTCTGAACTCTTCCGTAAGGTGACTCTTGAGGAAGAAAGTGCTCTACTCTCAGAGTTGTTTTCAGTAGTCTGTCTGAAGACCATTTTTTTTATTATTATTTTTTAAAAACTACCACCACCACCACGAGAAAAAAAATACTACTTTTTAACAAAACCCTGAAAAGAATGAAAAACAAAGAACACAAGCCAAGCCCTGTGCTTCTATCAGTGCCTCAGGCATGTAGACTTGTACAGATGGATCATCTCTCAATGGTGTTTGCATGTTTTGATATCTTGCTAACTTTTGCTATCTCCCCATTCCCTTGGCAAGACAATGTTTTATATGACCTCTCCCCTCATCCCGCTGCTCCATTCTTTTTCTAAGAGACTTGCAATATGTACCAGAAGACACAGCACCACAAAAAAATATAGTACCTCACTGTCATATTCAGAACTGCCGAGCCTCGGGGAGGCCAAATACATTTCTTGTAATCTGGAGTGACTGTCCGGGAAAATGGTAGGACAATCCATCCTATTTCCTTACAGAATTATTTTCTGTAGCAGGCAGTAGGGGAATAGGCTTTGGGAAATTCCATGTTATTTTTAAAAAGGAAAATAAATCTGCATCTTAACTTGCTGTGTGAGAGTATTCAATGAAGAATTTACATTTAATACATCTTGCACTCTACCCGTCCTTTTCCCTTCATGAGTCTGCACGGAGAGGAAAAGTGTTTGCAACTGACGCCTTTTATGTTAAGATTGTCTAGCCTGTTGGTTCTGTCTACCTTAATTTGGGCCCCTTTGACTCCCAGAACTGGACCATAAATGATGCCTTCTCTAATAAACATTATGAAGTGTATATAAAGAAATAATGTGTACATGTTGCTTGGATGAGCCCATCTGAAGATTCTTTCTTTAGATCCTGAGAAATGGGATAACTGAAAGAGAGAAGGGTACAGAAAAGTGTATTATGCTCTAGGGCAGGGATCTCCAACTCCTGGGGCGTGACCTACTCCTGCGCTGTGACCCATTCAAGGAGCTGCACATGTGTGCATGCTTGCCAGCCACTCACATAGAACCATCCCCTCCTCATCAGCAAAGCCGGAAAGATTAGGGAATTGAAAAAGACCCCATTCATATTCTAGATCAGGGGTCCCCAATCTCTGGGCCGCAGCCCACTACTGAGCCATGGCCTGTTTAGTGTGAGTGGCTGGCTAGAGCGTATGCACACGCAGCTCATCTTGCACTGGTCTACCACTCATGCAAGCCAGGTTTTGCACGCATCAGCCCACTACTTGTGCAGTCCAGTCGTCTCTCCCGCCCTCCCCCCGAAGCCAAGCCACAAAGGCTGAGTACTGCTGTTCTAGATAACACTTCTACAAGCAATCTGACTGCCCACACTTAAAAACAAGACAATTAGTGTAAGAGAAAGAGGTGATTAAGATGCAGGAAGTCAGTAATTGACTAGCACATAAATTGGTTAGGCCAAATGGGGTGAGCAGAATGAGAAACATGGTTTGGAACTAGAGTTGTTTTTATATCTTACATAATCTTCAGCAGGATCAAAGTGCCTTATAGAAGTCTTCCAGTTATCTTTGTAAAGGTTTTGTAGTCCTCATTGACGGGAAGCTAATGGTTTGCTTTTCCTCCTCAGCTATCCAGTGTAGGGTATTAGGGATACGGTTGATGAGGAAATAACGTAGTTACCAGGAGCATCAAATGTTGGCATCTTCCCCATTAAAGCTTCTGGCTCTTTTAATTGGAGCATGAAATCTAAATTACTCCCCAAATTTTATGACTGTTTGCCAGGATGTCCCATTACCTGCCTGTTCATTTTAATGCTGCTTTCATTTCCAGTATTAATTTAACCTATTCCTAAAAGTAACCTAATTTTAGATAGGTTACACTATCGATTTTCCCTGTAAGCACATGCAAATGTAGATTGTGCTGGTATCCTGCATACATAAGAATTCTGGTGATTGTGTGAGGTGATCCACAAAAACACTCTTTGTTGTTATTGTAACTGGAAACGTCTTCCTCGGGTTCTTCCCCAAGTTCAGTTCAAGTTGCAATGATGCATCCAGCTTATAATTTTATTGGCTGCAAAAGAGATAGCCATTGCTTTCTTGCATTTTTTTTTTTACTTCCCTGTCTAATTTATACTTCTGATATTCCCTGGAGATTTTCCTTCTAAGCATTAATCATGGCCAACTCTACTGACACCAAACAAGATCGGTCAATAATTTCCACCTGTTCATGTATGAACTATATAGATTGGGGGGAGGGGAGATGGGGGGAGCACCAGAAGAGAAAGAGTAATCTCAAGTTGTGACATAGAACATTCTATAAATAAAAGCCAAGCTCTTTCCCAAAATTTAACAATGCACCAACCATTACACAGTAGACACTTCACCTTGCTCTGGGTAGTAAAGGTTAGAGCAAGGTTTTTTTTCCAAATTGTTTTGTGGAACTGCAGGTTTTGTCAGAAACTAATGGCAAAACAGCCACAATCACAAAATGTTTACTCTGGTGCAGTCAATTTTTTTTATATAATAGAAGAGTTGTATCTCTTCATTGGGAAAGCTGGGATTTTTCTCGAAACGGGTTTCAAAGTCTGTAAAAAAGTTTGAAAGCCATCGTAGCAATTTCATGCTATATAATTAAGCTTCATTTTCCAATTCATTTGCAATTACTGTATATATTGAATAAGATATTGGAGGTGGGGTGGGAAGGTGCCTGTTCTTGCCCTAATCTATCTGAAATATTCAGATATTCATCTAAAAGGAAGATGACATTGAATTAAAGTGATCTTTCTAGCCTCTACACACATGATTTTGTGTGCTGTCTGCATCCTATGAATGGGGTTTGGCTTGTTTACATGGACCAGTTTCTGGCATGTTGCGTGCCAGTGCACAGATGGCCTGGAACACTACATAAAGTGAATTGGCCATACCACTTTTACACTAAGAGGATAGCTTAATGCTTTGGATCAGGGGTATCCAATCTTGGCAACTTTAAAACCTGTGGACTTCAACTCCCAGAATTCCCATGGCTGGCTGGAGTATTCTATGAGTTGAAGTCCACAGGTTTTAAAGTTGCCAAGATTGGACCCCCTTGGTTTGGAAGAACCCTATGTTGGAAATGTTGAATACTCTTCTTTCATGCATGCAACTTAGTGACTTGGATTAAAACCTTGATATGCAAGATTAATGGGGCTGTGAGGTGTAATTCTTTGTATCCCTGGGATTTCTTCATGCTTTTAAAACCAAATCTGATGGAAATCAGGCGCGGATTCAAAATGTTAAGAAAGAGTAGCATTTACTGATGGTTCAGTTGAAGTCTGGAAAGGGAAGCACACTTGCATGCTTGGCTTGTAATTTATTATATCAGACACATATTTACAGGAAAAACAAAACAAAAAGAACTGACTCTCCAGTAGATCAGTAATTTTAATATCCAGTGAAAGAGTCAGTAACAGCAAGGCAAGTCTGGAATAAAATGACACAAAACCAATTTTTCTCTGTGTCCTGGGGAGAAACAAAATATCAAAATCTTGATGGAAATAGTATCTGCCATGCCCGTTGAAATCTCCTTTAAAAAAACATTGGCTGCATCATTTTTTAAAATATATTTCCACTCAAAACAGGATGCTAGGTTTCTTCATGTTAGCAGTTCAACAATGGCTCCTTTTTTCTAAAAAGCAAAAATTGATTTCAAGAAACATCTCCAAAAACATTGCATATTTGGCAAAAAAGAGCACCTGGGCCATGTGCAACCTTGCTCAGAGAATCCCAAGAGCTGCCTGCAGACAAGCAGCCTCTTGAATCAGATTTCATGGAAAATTAAGGGCATGAAGCAACCTGTCAGAATAATTAAGGTCTGACCCTGGGCCAGACAGCTTCAAACAGATGTTGAGCTTTAGCAGGAGAATATTTCTTTGTTTTATGCTGCATTTTCCCATACAGGAAAGAACATCTGTTAGGGTGCTGCTTCAGGAGGGGGAAAAAAATGGCAAAGTCACTTTACTGCAACGGGTTGGGGTGGGGGAGGCAGTCAAAAATACAACTGCATCTTAGTTTGAGGTTTGTGTCTAGGGCCATGTTTGCTTCCAATGAACTACAGGTAGTCCTCGAGGTATAACAGTTCATTTAGTGACTGTTCAAAGGATGTCACTGAAAAAAGTGATTTATGACCATTTTTCATACTTACAACCGTTGCAGTATCCCCATGGACAAAATGATCAAAATTCGATGATTGGCAACTGATTTGACAAAATCAGTGGGGAACCCAGATTCACTGAACTGCGTGACTAATTTTACAATGGCAATGAATCACTTAATTGTGGGAAGACAACAAATGTCTCACTTATCAACATAACCTTTGGGCTCCATAGTGATGGTAAGTCAAGGACTACCTGTAGCAGATAGCATGGCATCAAGCCACTTGGTTCAGGATATCTTTATTTTCTCATGTAAAAAGCTACCTGGCCAACACAATCCTTGTATTTCACTCCCCTCTCCTCTTTCTAACAAGATGATGATGCTTGATGGCAAGATACTCACTAGCCAAGTTAGCGCCTCATCTGGCATCGCCCAGCCATTCTAGAGGCTGTGTAAAGCATGATCTTCTTGCAATCCTCAATGATAGTTGAACGGCTTTGGTAGTTGCCATGAAGTCAATAGTAGAGTTGCTGCTTGTTTGGCATGTTTTCATAGGATGGGAATATGGAAAATAACTGCCCCATCAATACTACTGCAAATATGGGCATCTTATATCCTTGGCACCACTAAAAGTAAAGTAAATTAGTTATTGCTGCAAATGTAAGTGGTCTATAATGAGTTCTAATCGGGTGTAGTTTCACCCAGTCTTGAAATCTTATCCCTCCATTGTTTTCCCAATGGTATAATAAACAAAAGGAATTGGATAAACACAAGGATTGCGTTTATCTTGCCCCACTCTTAAGTGATCTGCTACAGAGACCCTGTAGCCACATTTTTCATAGCTGCCCACTTGCATCCCATGGGCATTACCCTCCCACTTCTGCCACACAGGTCTTGAGTGCAGTACTGCAATCTAATTCTGATTGCATCAAAGTTTGCCCACAAATTTGTACATTTAGGATTAGTCCAATAAGCGTATTTTGTGATCATGGAATATGACTTTTTTTTCTTTTTATGAAGGAAAAATTATTGTAGAGAACTTAAGCTTTAGTTCTAAATATGGAGCCTACTGGCTAGTGAGTGATCCCTTGACTTGGTACCTATAAAAAGACAAGGGTAGGACTAAGGAACTACATTTTACTTTCAAAGTAAAAAAAGTTCAGTCTGCAGTGTTAATGGCAAGACCAGCTTCTGGTTGATAAGAACTTTTAGTGAAGTTGGAGATAGTAGAAAACAGCTTCCTTTTATTTCCTTTTCAGGACTATATGTAAGTACTCTACATAATTTAGTATTTCATTCTTTCCATACCCATATAAAAATTTAGCCGTTCATTGGGCCTAGAACACTTTTGTCAACAAACAGGACAACTTCCCTATTGCTGAACAGGAAAAACAGCGGCTTGACAAAGCTTGAATTGAATTGAAAACTCTCATGGACTTGAATTCAGTTTCCAGATTAACAAAATCTACCCAGCATCATTTCTCTGTCATTTCTAAGATTCAGAAGTACAGCTAAACCTTAAATTTTCATTAATGATATTGCCACTTCATTCACAGCCCTTTGTTTCTTCTACTCTGCTTGTTTCTTAGCTGGGTATTTCAGGTGAGATTGAGCAAAATACAACAATTATTTGTGTGTGTGGTGTTGGGACTTGGTGTAGAGTTCTCTTGTCACTCTTCAGGAAGTGTAGTTCTAACCAGACTAGACATGATGAGCTTTCCCTGTCTTTTAAGAGCAGCATTGGAGAAAGAATTTACAAGGCCTTCCCCTTCCACCCCACAAAAACCCCTAGGAGTTGCATACACAATTTTTTCTTGAAATATTTAAATTTTCCATGTGTACATTCAGGGCTAGCCTATGGTTGGGCATTGGGCTATCATTAATATACAGTATGCATTTAGTTATTTAATTTGGTTCATTGTTTTATTTTTACTACGTGTATGGGAGAAAGTTCTTATGGGGGCTGACTTTGTCTGCTATACCCTTTGCTTTCTGTCCATACAACCTGCTGTTAGTCCTGATACATTGGGGAGGCACACACTGTAAGCTCTAGGAGATAAACAGGTAAGGTGTCATGTGTTCCTCTGCTTCAGGTAGCATTAAATGTCTACATTTTATTGATATTGAGGTTGGACCTCTGCATTTCTCTGGTACTGGCTCATGCTGTGTTCAGCCTTTTGGAAATTAATGTTCTGGAATATGGTCCCTTGGCTAGCTTTAGCTTTCAGCTAAGTTTTCCTGGATGTATGGTTAGGATTTCAGAGTTGCATTTTGGGCAGAAAATCTTGGATTTCAGGTCTTAATCATAACTGTCCTCTCCCATAGAGTGTTTGTAGGTCTGGAAATCCAGAACTTTGTCCTAGCAATGGATAAACAGCAAACTGAACTCAGTGGCTTTGTAAGTCTTCGTTGAGAGGGTGTCTTTCAGAAGTGTAGAAATATGACATCCATCATTCCCAGTTAGCTATACAATTCTATTTTGATAAGTAGGAAATTATCAGTATGCCTTGTAATTAATCTGTGAAATATTGATGGATATGAATATTACTCTGTGCCCTTCGCACCATCTTTACTCCTAGTAAATATTCTTCCCAATGGTGTTTACATCCATGGGCATGTCCCTTGTGAGTTGAATTTTGGATTACGGTAACTTCTGAACCCAGTCAGTTGGGTCTTTGTTAATAAATAATGGCTAAAGTAAATTCATGTCTAGTTTTTGTGTTTTTCCTTCATCAGTATCTCTCTCAGTAGCATTCATGCCAGCAAGAAGAGGCAATAAAGGATGAGCATTGGCTCTAAGACAGCCTTGCAAGAGAATGGTCTTAAAAAATAACAATAAACTGAGAGAGACAGTCTCTCCTTTCTCTTCAGCAGCTGCACAGGCATAACAGAAATGAACGGAGGGTCTCAAGTTACCTCCCCTCACTCCATTTGCATTCCCCAGGAATCAACTGCTCGAACTTGGCCAGCAAGATACACAGGCCTGCGTGGTTCTTTCTTCTTTCACTCTTTGTGTATTACTATTCTGTTCTGCTCTTTCTTTCTGTCTGTAACAATTAATGTAGGTAGCCAGGTTCTAAATGTATGATTGCTTTTCTTTGGGGATCCACTGGCCATCTCATTAAAAGGCTGAGTTGGGTAGATCTTCCTTTCTTTTTCTTCTTTACAGAGAGCTTGTTATAAAACCTCCCGAGTACAGGTAGCATCTGGGTCCCTGCTCATAGCTTTATGTCTCTTTTGAAACCGAGAGTTGCCTCTGCCATCTTTGCTTGCATAACTAATCTTGGTCAGTGCAGGAGAAGCGTTCTCCCATGCCTTCCTCTCTTGTGTGTCTCTTCAAATCAGATTTCTTTTCCCCCTCTTACTAACTGAAATGCCTAATGAAGACCCAAGGGATCTTGCCGAGCAAAAAATAATTAGGGACCCAGACAGAAGCCCATTGCAAAGTTTGGGAAAGGAGGCTTTCTTGATCCCACCTTTTGTGACAAGACCATCGGGGAAGAACGCCAGATGTCCTCTTTCCCAACTCCACATGTTTGGAGTACAGGAAAAAATTCCCCCAGCCTTTGGCTTGCCTGCCCAAGCAGCTGGTGCAGGGGCAGAAGCTATGCTTAATACATTTTAATTAGCATCATTAAACTCCTCAATTTGCTAATTGTTTTCCTTTTGATCTTCTATTCTGACCAAATTAATCCTCTGGGGAGCAAAACGGTTGATACGTTTGTGCTTAGATGCTTCTAATCAGGTGAAGACTTAATTGTCATTCCCTGAATGGGACTGCTTGGCAGGCTGACTTCATGGGCAAGTGCCAAGTTGGCGTGGTGGACATGTGACTCTGGGTTAACTCTGGGGTCTCTTAATGTCTTGAGTTCTAAAACTTAAAATTCCTTCCACTTGGAAAGGGAAACCTAGCTCAGCAAAGTGCCTTGAGACACCCTATTGATTTACCTGCCAGACAATTTTACTTTCAGTCACTTAAGTCTTCTTAGTTGGGAACCAGGTTTAGTTCACATCAAAAGAAAGGCAGGTTATTTTTGTTCGTCCTGAGGCTTCAAGGTGTGCATTTTTCTTAAGCATCTTGCCTAATTGATGCTATCCAGAGTTGGGTTGTGACCAGAATTCCCTATACATACACTTCTGTCCCAATGCATCTGGGAGGTGCTAAATCAAAGCATGGGCTTAGAATGGCCACAGCAAAATTGGGGATCAATGGAATTGGGGGTCCCATCTAATTTCCCTGTAACTTGTTGAATGAGATTTGCACATTCTTGATTTCCAACTGATGTAGTGTGACAGTACAAATACCCTAGATCAAGGTTTCGGGGGCTCCTGAGGTCCTTTCAGGGGGTCTGCAAAGTCAAATAATTTAAAATTTCTCAGTTTTAATTTCTACTGCAGTAAATATTGATAGGTGTAACCCACATATAAACCAAAGCTCTTGGGACTTCTAGGAATGTAAAGGGGTGCTGAAAACAAAGCATTATGAGACCATTGCGCTAGATCAGGGCTGTCAAACTCCCAGCCCGCGACCCAAATGTGTCATGTGCTGGCCTTGCCCACACATGGTTTAGTGAAGGGGGGGGAGTCCCGATGCATCACATGACACCACCATGACGTACGTTTGACACCCCTGTCCTAGATGAACTGATTCTCTGAATACTACAATTATCTAGACTAGTCAGTAGGTGGCACTTGATTTAAGATGCATTTGGATAGTGTTTCTCCCGGCTGTTTTAAGAAACAATAGAAGCCATTGTCTTTTCTCCTGACAAGTCTATCCTTTAATTCTTTTGCAATGCACCCATTCTATTTATCCATTTGCTAACCCTGTGCAATTTGCCAGTGATAAAGGAGGTTACTCTCTTCTCTGCAGGATATTTGGCTAAGTTATGTGATTCATCATCTTTTAACTCAGCCAGCCGATTCCATTTACAGCGTGTTGGGGCCTGGATTGAATTAAAGGGATCAGTGAGTTGATGGAGGAACTGGTAGATAGACAGGCCTCAGCACAAGGAAATAGCTTGGAGCAGCGTTTCTCTATGCTGGCCACTTGAAGATGCGTAGATTTCAACTTACAGAATTCTCCAGCGAGCATGGCTGACTGGGGAATTCTGCGAGTTGACATCCACACATCTTCAAGTGCCCAAGGTTGAGAAACATCAACCTGGAGAGTTTTATCAATGCCAAATAATTTGGTAGTACTATAGCCATCTCTAATGACAGTTCAAGAATTCTACATCTTATCCTATTGGATATTTTACAAAGAGCACACATACACAACACACTTCCTCCCTTTCATTTTGAAGAAATTGAAATATAAAACTATATGCTTCATCTATCCCCCTTCCAGTTTTTAAAGTTATGGAAACTTCTACCTAGATTTCCTATATTATATTGCCTCCCAAAATACTTGGGAACTGAAAAAACTTGTATTGAATGGATTTAGCAGGAGGAGGTAATCAATTCTGCTCCTTTGGACACAATTGTGCAGCTTTAGGAGCATAAGGATAGGGAGGAGGAAGGACTAGCATTCAAGGAACTCTCTTCCTTGAAGAAGTATGGACTTAAGCCAGAAGACACCAAGATAAACACTTCCATAAGAAAAACCTGCCACTCATACTTTCCTTTTGTTGCATAAATTAAATATGGGAATATGATCAGCAGCTCTTATTTTGATACTGAAAAATCACACTGCATTCAACCTGGAGCTTTCCAATAAACATTCATTATGTGTCCATGGCACAGGGCTCTGTTACTCAACAGATTAAAACTGTGTCTAACTAGATGGTGACATGAAAACCCCATTGCAGCATTTGTTTTTATTTTATGTCCCAGAGCCTCATTTTGTATCATTTAGACGTGGGATTATTTTCAAGCCCAGTATTGTTTACTAGGCAGGCAGCTTTGGTGTGCTGATGTGACTATTCCAGTGCGGTGTGTTTATATAAGAATCTTGAGCACTGGAAAAAAAAATAAACAGCAAGTCAGTGCACCAAGATTTGTGTTTCTCATTTGAAAGCCAAGTTGCAAACAGTTAAGGAGGTTTTTAAAAATCCTGATCCCGTTTACTAACTGACCAGAGTTCCTGTAGTGTAAATGTTAAAACATATTTTTATATTACTAACATTTCTAGATAGATATATTTGGCACTCTTATTTCTTTTCATTTTGGAACTACATATATATCTGCATTACTGCCAGATTGTCAGCCAATAAAATAGCACTGGAACATTGTGTTTCATTGTTAATGTAATGACGTTTTATTCCATTTATTTAATTGCCTTCATTTGCATGATACATTGAATCATATGTTAATTACAAAGCCCGGGTTCATATCATACGCTCAGCTAAAACATTTGGCTGATTTGTGGCTCCATCTGGTACAGAAGTGGCCTTGAGTGATACTCCTTGACAGTTATTTTTTTTTTAAGTTTAGATGTTTGTGTAACATGCTAATCTGTGTTTAAATAAATTGGTTAAAAATTCTGAAATGGACTGTAGCCAACTTCACAAGACAAGCTTGTTATGTGAAGAGCGAACCACCCTTACATACCATACTTTTTAAAATGCTATCTTCTAATCCAGAAGTGTCCAGCCTGGGCAACTTGATTTGAAGACTTGTGGACTCCAACTCCACTTCAACATGGCTGGCTGGGGAATTCTGGGAGCTGAAGTCCACAAGTGCTATGGTTGCCAAGTTGGACTCCTTCCGCCCCTTTCCAGTCTTTTTGTGGGACCAGATCCTAAAGATGCCTTCTCTCAAAAGAGAGGACAGGAAAAAAGTTTTTTTAAGCCTTACTGGAGCATGCTTTCCTGTTTGGCAATTCAAAATAGTGACATGTCAAGGTATGTATGTATGTATGTATGTATTTATTTATTTATTAGACTTATATACCGCTTCATAGGGCTTTCAGCCCTCTCTAAGCGGTTTACAGATTTTTTTTAGCAAATTGAGTCAGCAACTTGCCCCCACAGTCTAGGTCCTCATTTCACCCACCTCGGAAGGATGGAAGGCTGAGTCGACCTTGAGGCGGTGAGATTTGAACCGCTGAACTGCAGATCACAGTCAGCTGAAGTGGCTTGTTCAGTGGAACTTATTCTCAGGTAAGGAATTCATACGTTTGCAGCAAGTCTATGGCTGACCCATAGATTGCACTAAACCAGTATGTGGGTTGTTTGCTTTTAACTTAGCAGGTTAGTCACAATGTTTCATAAATCATGCTTTATGGCTTAGCAACCTGAGTACCTGTAGTTAAGTCCAGCCCTTGTGTTAAGCCAGTGTTTCCCAACCTTAGGCACTTAAGAAGTGTGAACTTCCACTTCCAGAATTCCCCAGCCAACCCTTCTAAGAGTTGAAGTCCACATTCATTAACGTTCCCGAGGTTGGAAAACACTGTACTGTGTTAAGCCAATATTTTAAACGGTTTTTAAATAAGTCACGATGGCTTGCTGCCCTAAATCACCTCCTAATATTAATTATTAATAATAATTCATTCAATTTTTAAGGCTGCCTTATCATAAATGATTTCAGTGGCCCCATCATGCACAGAAGCCGAACACATTTAAGCTCAACGTCGCATCTGTAAATCACAGAAGTCTCTGGGGAATTCAGTGGGTTATAAAAACCATAAATAATAAACAAATCTGACCAGTCAATTCCTTTTCTACAGTAATGATTCACCTCTACTATCCCAATACTCCCGTTTATGAAGCTTATTCAGCAGTTAATGCAAGGAGGAGATATTTGAACCCATGTTTTTTTCTGTACATATATATTCAGCTACATTAAATAAATGAAAACTCCCTCTCTTTCCTTTTGAATTCCATATGAAAAACAGCTTCCCTCTATATAGTCGTAAGAAATCTCCTGATCCTAAAAAAATGCATTGTCTTCAGAAACAGCATTTTGACAAACACTTCTGGAAAAACTTAAAAAGTATACCAACTCAAAGATAAGGCCAGCTGACTCTGCTGTTGGAATATTCCCATTCAGGCTACTGTCCTGTGCAGAAAAGGAAGAAGGAAACAACTAGAAAAGTTTCTAATTATCCAAATTGCAGCTTTCCTGAAACTGGCCTAACAGTTCCTGGAATTTCAGAGCGTTTGCAGAGTGGCTGTACAAATTCATAAAACCACAGCTTCCTGCCTTGGAGTCATGAATGAAATATCTGCACTTTCCTGAGCTTTAAAAGCAGATACAATGATAATCTTTCCCTCCTTTCTTTTAAATCCACGAGAGAGTTCCTAAATATGAGAAAAGCTTCCAGTGGTTTTCAAAAATCTAAAAATACTAAGAGTTAAACCAATGTTACAATGACAGCCTTAAAATGGTTCACTGAGAAAAATGTTTGCTTTATGTTGAATTGCAGAATTTTCTGCATCCGTCCACCTAAAATGACTTATCATCTTCAGTAACAAAAACTCCACCTATAATCAGCAAAAGGACCCCATTGTTTTAAGAATTTATAATTCCTTAAGCAAATAAACTTCAAATGCTGGAAGATTAAAACAATGCAACTCATTACATCATGGAAGGCTGGGAAAACTATATTGTATTTGGTTTTATCTTTCAAGGATGCTACCAATTCTTTATGACACTCCATTGTGAAATCCATTGTGAGACGAAAGTGTAGTGGGGAAAAAAAGGAACAGTCCCCCTTTTGAGGACTGTGCTGAGAATACGATAGTTTGACTTTTATCTTTTGAGTACTGCACCAGTTGGAGAACCCTATTAATAAATAGGAACTTGCAATGTGCTGTCAAGTAGCAAATAAATAAATACCAGTATCCCCTTTGCAACTGTATTTCATAATAGCTGAGAACAAAAGATACAGACCACAAGATGGTGCTGCATCACCATTCTTTTAACACAGGGAGTTTTGCACGGCAATTTTGTGTGGCATCTTCAAGTTAGTGTGGGCTTCTGGTGATTGCTTGGACAAAGAAGCCCTCTTTAGTTCTTCTGGCAAAATTTTGGAAGTAGGTTTGCTATTGCCTTCTCCCTAGGACTGAGAAAGTTATTGGCCCAAGGCTTTGTTGACACATCTAATGCCAAATCTGAGTTCACACATTGGATTCAACCATGTTTTGTTTCATGAGACCCAAGTTCTCACAACCTAAATTAAAACAGAACAAACTCCATTAGTTAACCAATTGTGCGAACCCAGGCTGTTATTTGTCCTGCTTCAGCACTTTGCTGGCATAATCTATGTTTTCCCTAGTTTACTTTCAATCTCTTATTTCTTAAAGGTATTTGCTCCTCTCTCACCACAGAGCTACTCTAGGCGGCTTATAAGAATAAAAAGGAAGAAATGAAAAGTGTGTGAAAGGAAGATAATAGAGCAATGAAATAAACAATGAAAAAGAACACAGCCAGAAATGCAATTGCGTGAATACCGAAAAGGAAAGGTGGCCGGGCAGAGAACGAGGGTGGGCGGTGGAATCAGCCATCAATCCAGCAAGCAGATCTTTCGCCCTGCAATGCAGGCAAGAGGCTACTTACTACCTTCAAGCTTTCCAGGGTTTCCCGGTTTACAATTCAGACGTGGAGTTGGGAGGGTTTAATCTACACCAGTGTTTCTCAAAGTGGGGAGTTTTCAGATGTGTGGATAGGGAATTCTGGGATTTCGGATCCACACGTCTGGAAAATGCCAAGTTGGAGTGGTCCACATCGACTCTCAATTAGAAGAAGAAAAAGAATTGCGGAGCTGCCTAAAGCCGGCGGTGTATATTCACCCAAATGAGGTTCAAGCAGGAGCTTCCCTTCCAGCGGCAAGCTCCAGCCCCTCCTCCCTGGGATCGTAAGCCACGCCCTTCAGAAGATTTCCGCCCCTCCTCTCGCCTTCCCGAGAAGTTCAGCTCTCGCGTGAACAGAGCATCGCGGGGAGGGGAGAGAGAAGGAGCCCCAGCCGGAAATGGGCGCTGCGAGAGCCGTGGAAAGCGGATTTCCTTTTCCGCTGGCAACTGGGCGGAAGTAGAAAGCGATCCTGAGGCGGCATGGCGGCGTGTTGGTCCTGGTGTCTCCTCCTGTGTTCGCTGGCTGCCTGGGGCAGCGCGGCGCCGTTAGGCGCGGGAAAGAGCACTGAGACGAATGCTCAAGGTCAGTGGGGGCTCTTGAGGGGGAGAAGGAGAAGGCCTTTGCTTTACACCCCCACTTCCCGTCCTGCCCGCGGACCTTGGGCTCATCGCTTCGCTATGGCGGCTAGGAGGATGGAGGGCTAACGGAAGGGAAATCATCGCATGCTCGTTCCAAAGTGATTGAAGCTATCAGGATGGTCTGTACGGTCCGCCTTCTTTGAAGGACTATACCAGAGGTCTTCAAACTTGGCAACTTTAAGACTTGTGGACTTCAACTCCCAGAATCCTCCAGCCAGCTAGCCCACCATGTGCCGAAATTGCCAGGGTTCACTCACAGCGTTGTCAAAATACAACATATATAATAGCTTAATTTCAATATGTGATTGCCTTTCTTGCCTTATTAAGTCAAGCATGCAAATGTATAATAAAACATAGAGATTGGAAATGGCCACACAGCCACTCGAAATAATGCAATCTTGCTGTGATGTCAGCCCAGCTCACCTCACAGGATTATTGTAGGAAAAATAGGAGGAAGGAATATGAAATATGCTCTCTCCCTTGAGTTGCTTAAAAAAAATTATAAAGGCGGGATGTGAATTAAATGTGGCATGAATGTGTACAACTCACATTGCACTATTAATGAAAGTTCAGTATGAAAATGTTTTGGGCAGTTGTGAGAAATTGCTCTCTTACTTTAGAAACCAAAGCATTGGAGATAGGTGCAATTTTATAGGAAAGCCACTAACACTGATGACTGGATTCCCTACCAGCAGATAGCAGGGAGGGGAGAGCCCCCAGCAAAATGTTCCCTCCAATTATATACATTTGGCCAATTACATTTGAAGTAGAAAGGTAAAGGTAATCCTAGACGCATGACCACAATTGAATCCCAAATTTATGTTAAGTAAGACATTTGTTAGTGAGTTTTGCTGCCTTTTTATAACTTTTCTTGCCACAGTTGTTAAGCAAATCACTGCAATTATTATATTTGTAACATGGTTCTTAAATGAATCTGGTTTCCCCATTGACTTCGCTTGTCAGAAGGTCTCAAAAGGTTGGATATTGCAACTGTCCTAAATATGAGTCAGTTGCCAGCTGTGAATTTTGATCATGTAACCATGGGGATGGCTGTAATTGTGAAAATTATAAGTCGCTTTTTTCATTGACATAACTTTGACCGTGACTAAATGAACTGTTGTAAGTTGACAACTACCTGTAAAAGGAATGATAGAATTACACTGTAATTCTTCCTCTGGACCACCATGATACCCATTGAAATGACCTCATTATATTTCACCCTTGCAGTGTGAGATTGTCAACATGTCCAATATACTACAGGATTTATATTGCAATCTCCTATTACACCATTCTATTCTTACTTTCTTGAACAGGGGTCTCCAACCTTGGCAACTTTAAGCCCAGCGGACTTCTGGGACTTGAAGTTGCCAAGGTTGGAGACCCCTGTTCTAGACAGACCGCTGTCTGGTTTATGTTAGCTGTCTCTGGCCCAAGGCCACAGCACTAGGTTATACAAATACTACCTCTAAGCTACCTAAAAGGTTGTACTTAAAAAGGGTGAATATATTCAGCATTATTTTGTAGTTTGCATTACTGTACACCACCACACAGTATTATTGTAGCATACAGAATACTTTTTAACTTTAGGTTTTCCACATTGTAGAGTTGTCCAGTGATCACCTACCCTTAACGGAGTTGAGTCAAGGTGCTTCAGAGCCAGACAAAGATTCTGTAGAAACTGAACCACATCAAGTTATACAAAGTAATGTAAAAAATAGCCAGCAAGAGCCACCCCAGCAAGGTTCTGATAAAGCGATGGAAACAGCGAAATCATCCATTGATCACAAAGATTCCCAGCCAGGTGCTATTGGATCCAACAAACCTCAGGAAGACATAGGTAAATCTCAAGGAGATCAGACAGGCACTTCTGGTACATCTTCTCTTCTAAAGTCAAATATTAAGGCATCAGAACAGAGGGAAGACCCATCAATTAAGAACCATAACGCTGGTGTTTCTGCTCAAGACGCTTCTCCAAAATCAGGTCTTGTTCAGCCTAAAAAAATTGAGAAAGGGATAGTTCATTCAGAAGACATTAATGCACTTGTTAAGGAACCAAAACAATCACAGGACCCATCAGTAAAAGACCAGAATCCCCAGTCTGCTCAACAGCCTGGTCCTGCAAAGGTAGATGCTGCTAAAAACACCAAAGGTATGGCAGACATAGATAAACCTAAAGAAGCTCAGACAGAAACATCTGGTGCATCTCTTCCAGAGTTAAAAACTAAGGAGTCAAAGCAGGGAGAGGACCCATCAGTTAAAGGCCCGAACACTCAGCCTGGTGATTCTGCTCAAGAGCCTTCAAAATTAAATCCTGTTCAAACCGGAAACACTCAGAAAGAGAAAGATCACACAGAAGAATCTAAGACAGGTGTTTCTCAGCCAGGTGTAAATGTTAAGGAATCAGAACAATCTCCAGGCTTACAAAAAAAAGACCAGAATCCCCAGTCAGTTTCATCTCTTCAAGAACCTGCTTCTGGGAAGATAAATTCTCCTGAAGCCACCAACGTTCAGAAAGACGTAGCTGATGAAGCTTCTATTCCAGAGTCAAAACCGAAGGAACCAAATCAGGGAGAGGAGCCATTAATTAAAGACCCGAATGCTCAAGGCTCTTCGAAATCAAAACCTGCTGATGCCAAAGATGCAGAATCTAAGACAGAGATTTCTGATCAAGATGTTTCTGAACAAGAGACAAATGATGAGGAGTCAAAACAAGTGGAAGACCAGGATCTTCCATTGGATCAACATCCTCAAAAATTAAATCCTGTGGAATCCAAAAAAAACGAGGAAGAGGTAGTTGACCTTGGAGATGAACAAGAAAAAGGGTTGGGTGATGAACAGAAAAAGAGTGCAAAGCATGAGGAAGAGTCAGAGGGGGCACCCAGGAATGGATCTGAAAATAGCCACTTCTTTGCCTACTTGGTGACCACAGCTATTATTGTTGCTGCCCTATACATTGCCTATCATAATAAACGGAAAGTAAGTATTCTGACTAGTTAGTATTGATAATTTTCTATCTGTGTGTCTGTCTGTCCATCCATCCATTTATTTATTTATATCTGTCCATTCTTTGTCTGTCTGCCTGTTCAGCTAGACTGATGATAAAAATGAAAGCTGTTTCCTCAAGGCATCTTTAGCAAAAAGAAATAGTGTAATGTCCTGTAGATCATCTGATTTTAACGAGGCTATTTTAGCCAGGACTTGACTTATTTGTTTTTTTTACTGGGTTTTTAAAAATAAAACTACCCTCAAAATATATTGGGGTATTGGTTTTGTGAGTGGGGATCATGCTGAGTAAACCATGCTTATGCTATGTAAAGCTTCTAAAAAGCTAGGTATTTTAAAATATGTTCCTTGGCTTTGACTGATATATGCTGCAAGCCGTTGTTCATTTTTCTTACCTTGGAAAAGATGTAATTGGTCTATTGGCTGTAGAGAAGCTGTTTCAAGCAACACTCCAATTATCAAGTTTTTTCTATATTCTCTGGCTTACTTGATGGGTTATGACTTTGAATCATGTCTTACTTTCATAAGTGAGACTCGATTTTTCCCCCCTTTGGTGTGACATAACTGTTGCTATTTTATAGGTTTTAATATACTATCCGTGCCATCTCTCTTTTTAAGCCTCTGCTGAAATAATGTGCTTTTTTCTAGTTTAATAATTAGGACAAGCTGATTTGCTCATTTTAGTGTGATGATTCAAATTCTTACTGTGGCACACTTATTGATTCTCTTTTCTTCCCTTGCAAAGATTATTGCTTTTGCTCTAGAAGGAAAAAAATCAAAGATAACCCGAAGGCCCAAATCTAGCGACTATCAGCGACTGGATCAAAAGGTAAGTTTTTCCGCCATGAGCATCAAAACAGCTAAATTTATGGTTTGATTTTTTTAAAAAAACTTTCTTTAAAGCCACAATCGCTTCTCACAGCTGCTTACAATGATAATATGTGCATCATTATACTTCCATTTTGACCTGCGGTGTCCAACCTTGGTAAGTTCCAGCCCTGTGGACTTCAACTCTTGACTGGTTGAGGAATTCTGGAAGTTGAAGTCCACGAGTTTTAAGGCTACCCTGCCTAGGTTGGACACCCAGGAATTAGACATGTTACAGCATGCATGGACTTTTCTAATCCAGTGTTTCTCAACCTTGGCAACTTGAAAATGTCTGGACTTTAACTCCCAGAATTCCCCAGCCAGCATTCGCTGGCTGGGGAGTTCTGGGAGTTGAAGTCCAGACATCTTCAAGTTGCCAAGGGTGAGAAACACTGTTCTAATCCATATTTCTGATGATATTGCCTTGGGTTTTGCTTTCATTCTTTGGTACTTTATTCCTGGTTAGAATCTACAAGCCTAGATCCATAGTCAGAAGAAATAAGCATTAGGTATGTGCGTTGGAACTTAGCTCATTGGTTCATTCGGAAGAGTTGGGTTTAAAGCTTCAAAAAGACACCTAAAGTGTTGCCTGTTTTTTTTAAAAAAAACCTCAATCATCTCTTCTCTGTAATAAAATAATTCTTTGTCTCTTTCTAGTTTGTTGTAATTAATAGAGATCTTTCAAACTCATCCAAAATCTGCTTTCACTAGTGGGAACACAAGATCTGTCATGCTCCTGTGTCATCATTAATGTAGCACAGGTAGTCCTCGACTTACAACCAAAATGGAGCCCGGAATTTTGGTCTTAAGTCATTGGGGTTATAAGTCAAGGCACCATGTGACTGGATTCGATTTTAGGACAGTTGTAAACATGGTTGTTAAGCAAAACATTGGTTGTCAAACAAGTCCAGCTTATCCAATGGGCATTTTTGACCTTTTTTCCGCTGGAATACTTCAAAAACCGTAAGACATGACTTTGGGACACCGCAAATGGTCATAAATGTGGACCGGTAGCCAGGTGCATGAAATGTGACCACGGGAGGGTTGTGGCAGAGGACAGGTCATAAGTAGCCTTTTTGAATCTATTGTAACTTTTGGTCGTCAATTGAGGACTACCTGTATGAAAAACCAATGAAAATGGTCGTTGTTACCTACACTATATTGTCAAAAGTATTCGCTCACAACTGAGTCTGATTATGTGGATGAATGAATGAATACTTTTGGCAATATAGTGTATATGTAGTTAGGAAGGACCATTTTCTTCCCAGGTCTGAACTTGGCAAGCGTTTTGACGTCTCCCTTTGTTTTTCTTCTCCGCAGATCTAAACCCAAACCTTTCTACACGCTCTTGTGTTGCATGAGGACTCGTTTTGAAAACGGCACATAGAAAAAAGGACCATGTCCAGCCTTTTGTCAGTACAGCCTCAGAGCCTGTTGGCTGTGTTATTGTGCCCAACCGGGGTGGGGTGGGGTGTTGGGGGTGGGCGCAAAATTGCTTTTAATTGTGCACATGCACTTTCTCCATTGCCATGCCTCGTTCCCTCTTTCAAAGCCCTGGACTGTTAATTCCCTTTTCAGTGACTTTCCTGCATTTTTCCTGTTTTTCTCCTGCGCTGTGAAGAAGAACCAATCACTAGAGAGTGGCTCTGTGATTTTCCTCTAAATGATGCGGTACTTACTATCTGTGAAATTGATCGTAAGGAATGTTAAACGGGGAGGCTGACTTTGTCCCCTCGATTCTGGATGTTAGAATCATAGTCAATTTCGTGAGCTTGGAGCAGAGTTTATGAAGATTGATTCTTGTCCCTAAAGTGTCCTCTTCCACTGAGGCATGCATTGCCTGATGCACTGGTTGAACATTTCCTGTCTTAGACGGCAATATTGAGAAGTGAATATCCTGTACTTCCTATCTTAAGTGTCAATGATCTGTGAAATACCAGAGTTTTAATGCTTGACTTAATATGGCCCAAGTCTTGGTTGATCACTTAGTCAGTCGTTCCTTTTCTGATGCTAGACTGCAGGTAAATGTTTGAAGAAATGTTGACAATCTGAGGACCCAGATTGTTGTTGGGGGCAATATGCTGACTCTGTAAACCGCTTAGAGAGGGCTGAAAGCCCTATGAAGCGGTATATAAGTCTAACTGCTATTGCTATTGTGACCCCACCATGCTCTGAATGCTTAATTCAAGCATTCTCCATGAATTAAGATCTTTCCGATCCTTACCGCCACATTCCCATGATCAATCTCAGAAGGACAACAATCAGTCTGGGGCCGTTATAATCCATTGCAAATTGCACAAACTACCCAATGGCAAATAGGATCTATTCAGAATCAAAGTCTACCGTTCTGGCAGACACTCATTTTTCAATCCAAGAAAGGAACTGCTTGTGTAAATCTTCCACTGGCCCTTTCCACCCATAGCCAGAGTATTGCATTCTATGTGAAGGGCACAAAAAATAGGAATAGACCCAAGGGTACCATTTATAGAGAGGTTGCAGAAGATGGCAGTTAAAGAGTAGGTGGGGTGCGTATATTCCCCGTCCCCCATCTGAACTCAGCACTGGTGTTTCTATAATTGCATAGGCAGTCCTGTAATGTGAAGCAGCTTTTTCACATTGTCGCTAGCTTGAATTTGTCCTGTGGCCTTCATAGTCTTTAAGCTGATGTTTTGTATGGCACTAGAAAGCTAAACCTAAGGTCCCTTTTGAGGATTACTTTGATTTTAGTTTCCACTTTCATTTTGGTATGCTTAATAATATCACCCTCAGTGAGAAGCCAAGTTGCCTTTAGTCTTCATCAAATGATAGGACATTCAACCTGGAAGAATATTTCTGCACTTCTTTTCCGTAACTTCTGCAGGTGGTCACAGAATGGGACAGTCAGTTAGGCTTTATCTGGCAGGCCAAAGCATTCCTGTATAAAATACTTCCTGCCGAGCCGAGGTGGCACAGTGGTTAACTGCAGCACTGCAGGCCACTTCAGCTGACTGTTATCTGCAGTTCGGCAGTTCAAATCTCACCGGCTCAAGGTTGACTCAGCCTTCCATCCTTCCAAGGTGGGTAAAATGAGGACCCGGATTGTTGTTGGGGGCAATATGCTGACTCTGTAAACCGCTTAGAGAGGGCTGAAAGCTCTATGAAGCGGTATATAAGTCTAACTGCTATTGCTATTGCTGATAGAAATGTCTCCACACCACCCTCAAATTTTTTGGGGCTGTTACTTATCAGCTGTTTGGATCTCAACGTTCAAGTAGTTAGAATTACAGAGAAGCAGTCAAACTGACCTTCCATCATCCAGAAGCTTAGCGTGCAACCTCATTCTAGCTCTTAATTGATTAAATCAGGAAAACGACCTTAGTGCTGGGTGCCCTTTAAATGATATAAATAGGGGAAGTACATTGGTATCTTTGGAAACCCAGCTGCCAGTTTTTGTATGTGGTTAATATGTAACTTGACACGGCAAAGTCAGAAGATCAAGAGTGGGGTGTTTCCAGGCCATAAAATGGCCTTTCTTACCTTGTAACTAGCACATGACTGTCAATCCTAAAATAAAATGTAATTTTCTGAAGTGCAATAGAAACTTTGGATCGAAGTTGTATCACGGGTAGATGGTTTCTGTCGTTGTGCATGACGTGAAAAGTTTTTGTCACTTTCTTAGTTATGAAGGAATTGTTGGAACCTAATAAATTTTGTGGCATTTTGATTTTAGGCATGAGGTTCAAGTTTAAACAGGTAAAAGCTTCGTTATATTCTTTTGTGTTCAAGTTGTAATTTTTTTTTTTATCAGTTCAGTTGAGTTTCATTGCTGGATTTTTCTCTTCCAAATGTCAAAATCAGCTCTCTTCCCTGTTTGAAAGCAGAAGTATGTGTGTGTTTTGGAATTGGCCAGCTTAAAAAAAAATACCTTAAATGTTCAGATTTATTTTTTAATCTTTGTAATCTTAGTGAACAAATAATAAATGGCTACACCACCATTCCTTTTGTGGTCAAAAGACAGTGTCATCATTTCTGCTGGGTCTGCTTGTAAGAGGCTCCACACTGTCTCTTGTTGCTATTGATTCGATGTAGCGCTTCCTACTCAGAGGGCACTCAAGGTGAGTGGTGTTGTATTCATTGAGCCACCCATGCTAAAATCCAGGGTGTAAGAGTACAATGTAGACGCCAGTAGAAGTAAGCAATGTATATATTACAGTAACCCTATCCTAGCAAGACGCTCAGGGTGGCATTCAACAACTTCCTTTCCCCCTTTTCAATCTTGTAGGTAAAAAAGATTACCTCTCTCTTCCTATTCAACCTTATATATTCAGAACAGGGTTCTTTGAAAGAAAGCCAGCTCAAACTCTTATAAGAGGCTGCCTGGCTATTCAGAGACTTGAATTTTGGACTATTCCAGGACTGTTAACTGTTACCTTTTCTCCGAAGCATAATCTTCCCATTGAATTCCATGTTTTGACTGTGTGATCATCTTCTTCCTTTGTCAGTGGAAAACTCCTCCTATCAGGCTGAAATGGAGAAGAGGGCAATGCCTAGCCTCCCCATCTTCTGGTCATGGAAGAGTCATGGGACGCGAAGGCATAGGGAAGTGTTCTGACCCCCCTTCTCCGTCCAGGAATGAAAGCCAAAAGCCACGTAACTAAAAAGGTTTCTTTTAATCAGTCCAAGCTCTTGTTGGCTGCAAGCCCAAATAAACAAAGATAATTAGCTCTGGCAGAAAGTCCTATAACTCACACCAAAATGCAAACCTGGCTTCTCTTATCTCAACCCACTTATCCAAGTTGGCTTCTCTCAGTTTGTGAACATGAACAAAAACAATCACTAGAACGGGAATGGAACGTTGACTTCTGCCACCAGGGCGTGTCACCAGCAGTCTCTTTATACTCAGGAGAGGATCCCAATGAGCAACAGCTGCTCGCAATCATTTCCTGTAAGTACTCAGTTGTGCCTTCCATCGAATAACCCTTCGACGGGATGCATCCTGCAACAACTCCCAAGTGTTTCCCTGAACACTCCCTCTGATCCAATGCTCTGCCGCCACCTGGTGGCCAACGGCTCCTGCTGAGCCACAACAGGGAAGGTACCCCAATTTGATAAATGTAATGCTTCTAGTGAAAAATCCACACCCTCAGTCCTACTTTTGGCACCTGTCTGTCAAAAGGGATCTTAACTTTTTGGGGCATTCCCTTTTAATATGAAAGTCATGCAGGCCTGGCTTATGGAAGAAGAGAAACAGGTTCCACATGATGAAGATGAACAGAGGTGAAGCTAGACATGGATTTAAATGCAGTGAAGGAAAAGGATTTAGCATAGGTTTTGTTATTGTAAACCTATTTTCTTTTGTTGCCTGACTTACTAAGAGCAAATAACAAAATAAAGGGAAAATATTATTTCCTGATGCCATTCATGCCATATGACTATATTAGCATTTAACTTTGTTTTTCTTATACCCCTGATTCTTTAGGATTGTGTTTAATGACAGTGCCAATCTTTTTTAAAGAAAACAAAACATTCCAACCATTCATTTGGTTTCTAAGGCTTCCCAGTTGCAAAGCAACTCTAAGGCAGCATCCATAGAAGGTACATTAAGCAGCTGTACAACCCCATCTCTCCATCTTCCAAATGTACATTATGGCCCGAAAAGGAACCTTGAATTTCAAGGCCTATGTAGCAATCCACCCATGCAGGTAGTGCTCAACTCAGGACCACAGTGAAGCCTAGAATTTTGTTTGTCAATCATTGTCATGAGTCAAGACTGGACTCAAATTCATGTTCATTTTTACAATGGTTATAAAATGAGTCGCCACAGTCATAAAGTGAATTGTGTTCCATTCTCCTAAATAGCAGGGTTTTTTTTTTGCTGAAACCCATAAAAATGTTGTAAATCACACTCATAACTGGAATGCCACAACTCGTCAGAAATGTGATCATGTGACCACGGAGGGGCATCAGTCATAACTTAGAGGACGGGTCATAAGTAGCTTTCTTAAAGTTCGTTGTAACTTCTTGAGTAGTTAGTTATTAAATGTAACCTGACACTACCTGTACCTTCAGAGAGAGACCCGTTGACATGCTATGCAGCTCCCTTCTCGATCTTCACAATTTACTGTTTTACTTAATTTATTTCAAGAATTTGCATGTCACTCTTCAGTCAAACAGTGGGCAACATGGACACATTCTGTTCCATTTGCTGCAAACAAGTATTGCTCAAAGCATTGGCTCCAAAGGGAGGGTGGAATGCATGGGAGAACACAAAGCATCTGTTGACAACTTCAACCAACACACCTTTTCTTAGCATTGTCACAGAGACTGGCAAAAAAGCCATAGTCTTTAAGCAGTTGCTTACACACAAACACCACCACCACCACTCCACTTTTCTCCTTCAAAGGCAAAGGGTTGTATAATATCCATGCCACTATTATGACTCATATTTTTATTTCCTGTAAGGGTGAGCATTCCTTAAACCATTTCTTTTTTTAAGTATCCCCATCCTGTTTCTCTCCTAGCGTGGTATGTATGGACACGTTCAGACAATACATTAAGGGGTTCTGTAACTGACTGCTTGAATGAATTATAATTGGCTGGATCAAAATGCAGCAAGTGAAAAATCCGTGGCACGACAAAACCGCGCTCGTCAAAATTGCGGTGATAAAATTGCGGTGATAAAGCTGCGACATCATCACAGTGCGTCATCACTGCCGCGACAACAGCGCGGCAACAGAAGGGCGCTTTTAAAAGGTGCCGCGGCAGAAAGCTGACTTCAATTAAGGTAAGCGTTAGGATTAGGTTTAGGGGTTTGTTTTAGGGTTAGGTTTAGGGTTAGGTTTAGGGTTAGGTTTAGGGTACTGAATGCTTGGGAATGCGTGAATTTGCCCTCCGTGATTATGTCATCGCGGTAGGGTCGCGTTTTAGAACGGCGCGAATTAGTTTTCGCGCTTATGTCTCCGCGGATAAGGGCTTCGCGGATTTGTGGTGGAACCGAAAAATCAAACTGCATTATGAACCGACGACTGAGTTGTATTTGTAGGTTTGGAGTGATCTGGTTAATCCAAGTATTCCCTGTCTTCTTTAAAAGGGTAAACCTCCTCCACCATGTTTGTGACAAAGCAGGGCATCTCTTTTTTGCCCTTATATTTCCTTCCTTTTGCTTCACAAAAAAAAGCAACCTTCCAGTTAATCCAAGTCATGAGTGTGGTGACTTTCAGTTTTCTTTTCTCTCCTTCTAGCACGTCCAGTAATGCTCTGAGAAACATCGATTCCAACTGATTGCTGAAGGAAACATAGCCTGAGCAATTGAGAAAGAGAAAGAAAGATAAGGAGATGTCAAAAGTCCAACGGGACTTTTCTACACTAAGCAAACATGTTAGAGAAGTCTAGTAAAATCTGGACACGCATCTCTTGCCAGTATGTGCCATATCTCAAGAGCCAGGAAATGATAAAGTGCACATTACATAAACTAGTTGTTGTGCAAATAGGGACTTTCTCTTTGGCCAGAGTTAGAGTCCTATTGCATTTATATCATGCTGAAAGAGCCATCCAAAGTCGTTAAGCCAAAGTAATAAAGGCACGGACAAGCTTTGCATCCCTTTAACAGTGGCTGGGTGAAATCATAAAACGGCTCTAGATCCTAAGTGTTGTTCTATTTGCAATGGAAGGATTGCAACGATTGTCCAGAAGCCTGAAAAATCAGAGAAGAGATTGGCAGCTTCCAAAGATACAACTCTTCTCTGTAAAGAACAATTGAATTGTTCTTAGCATATCATCCTAATTGATTCGTCCTTTGTCCTTTCATCGTGACAACAAAATCAGCCCTACACAGGGAATGATGGGAAAAATCTGGAAAGGAACTGGTTGCTTCTGAAATTCCAGATTTTTATTGTTCACCTCTTCATAAGTATCTGTTCAAGCTATTGCATGCATTTTTGCTGATTCCTGCCCTCCCTGATTATCATTGAATGATAAGACCCCATGGTTACATTAGATTATAAGTTGTGATGGACTAGCAACCATCTGTAATTACGTTTCTCTTGGCCGAGTGCCCTTACTAAGACTCACAAACCAGCTGTTCTCTGGCTGATTGTTTTTTTTAATTTGTTTATTTTTCAAACTCCCAAATGGGTAATTCTCCCCAATCCTGTGCATTTATTTTGAGGTATCTGATTATCTTTGCTGCAAACCTGACCTAGCCTAGGTTTAGGTGGTTAGATTGACATACCTGGGCTGCAAGAAAACATGACAGCAGTATTTTCGGGAATAGACAGGTAATGTGAGAAATAGTCTTCCTCTGGTGCACTGCTATCTGTTTCTACTTGGATGCCATCATCAAATCTCTCTCCGCGGCATGCCTGAAAAACACATGGAAGGCAACAGCTGCTAAATAGCCTTTGTGCACAGCCCTTTGTTTGCTGGATCCACACACCCTGGAGAGTCACTTCAAATTTTCTTATGACTTATTCTATCTAGACCATGAGTGAGAGGTGACACCTTTGCCATTTTCATCTGAATGGGCTAAACTGAAGGAATGAGGATAACAGTTTGCATGAAACTTCCATGCTTTTTAAATAAACAAACAAACAAATAAATAAACAAACAAAATAGCATTAACTGGAGGACTGGGGCATTAGGGGCTTGCCCAGGCAACAAAAATGGATTTCACCCTGTCTTCTCTTGCATAGATTCCCACAACTCGTATTTGCCTTTGGAAAAAATAAACAGTATAACTGAATCGAAGTTTGAACTTTACGCCTGCTGTAAAGGTATCCAGGAAATTACATTAAAGCTAACGTAGACATTAGTTGCTGTGTAAGGAGAATTAGAAATACCTTCGCTTTATCTTTTGACATCAGAGTCATGCACGTATGCTAGACGTGGCATCAAAAACATTATTTCCGGAATGAGTCATTCGTTTTTTCAAGGGGGTTTCTACAGTTACTGTACATATTGCGGAGGGCAAACCCTGTTCGCAAACTCAGAACTCATGTGCATGTAGAGACGGTTGCCAGCTTTTGGTTGCATAACTTCGAAAGTACTACCTTTGGATCTGAAAATGACTGGAGTCTGGAGTCACGAAATCAAAGTTTTCCAATCTCTATTAATCTCATTGAGGTTATTTCCCTATTAATCTCAAATACATGTAATCAAGAGAGATGTGTAAAGGAAGACTACGTTCTAAGATTTTGCAGTGGTCTTGAAATCATTGCAAGGCTGTGTTTTGCCAAGACCCCTGTCCTATAGGATTAAAAAAAAAGAATGAATGAATTTCCCATTCTTCACTGTTTCTGTGAACCCCACAGCTCCTACCTGTATGAAGAAGATTTTAGACGTTGCTGCCAAATGTGGACACCTTTCAGGAGATAAGATCTTATAAATGCGAGTTAGCTTTAATGCTTGTCCTCGGCTATCCATTATGCTGCCTTCTTCTCCGTGGCTTGAGAGGATGCTCACAAAATATTTCCCATGTAGTGCCCGGCTTTCTGCAAAGACACAATTTAAGAAAAGGGTAGCAGAGCTTGCCTCTCAATGAAATATACAAAAAGACACCTAGAAGCACACTCCTAGTGAGCACCAAAAGTACATTGGGGGGGAGCATTGTCTAAGGCAGGTGCCTTCAATAAGTGTGGCAGATTCCCAGAATTCCCCAGCCAGCTTTGCTAAGTTGCCAAGGTAGGAGACCCCTGATGTAAGGTTAAGGTTTACACTTCCAGCAGGTCGGCTTCATGTTTGGGTCTTTATTGTCACTTTAAATGTATATGAATCAGCATACATTAAAATGAAATGTTGTTGCATTCAGCTCTCCAAGGTCTCTTCCAACCCTATTATTCCATGCTCTGCATCAAGTCATCTCTTATTTTAGTGATGGAAAGGGACCTCCAGGGATCTGTAGTGAAACTGCAGCTATCTGGTATCCCTAACCCCTCAGCAACAATGGGTATCTTCCACATCCCTCTTCTAACTATGTCTCACTGAGAAGAATACTTTCTTCATGTTTGGCTAAATGTTACAGCTTCTAGATGCCCATCCAGGTCTTAGGCTCACTCTCTAGAGTCAGGGGCATCTATAAAGTGGATCAAAGCAATCCAAAGAGTGGGCAAAACTATAAAATCCAGTCCTCCAACTTTCTGAATGCCCCTGCACATCAGACATTTCTCTCTCTCTTTTTTCCTTATAATGTTGTCAAGGATTATATTAAGGGGGAAGATGAGGTGTATAAGGAGGAGTGGTAAGGGGAGAGAGGAGAAGGAAAAAGGAAGAGGAAGTAGAGTAGAAAATGATGGAGGGAAGACAGGATGTAGAAGAGTCGGAAGTAGAGGAGAGAAGAAGATAGGAAGAGAGGGATAGGAGAGAGGGTGAAGGGGGAAGATGAGGTGTATAAGGAGGAGTGGTAAGGGGAGAGAGTAGAAGGAGAAAGGAAGGGGAAGTAGAGTAGTATGGAAGCGGAAATACACCAATGAGAGGAAGAGTGGGAAGCAGAAGGGAGAAGAAAGGTGGGAAGAGAGGGATAGGAGAGAGGGTAAGGGGGAAGATGAGGATAAGGAGAAGTGGAATGTAGAGAGAGGAGAAGGAGAAAGGAAGGGGAAGTAGAGTAGGAAAGGAAGATGGAGGAAAGATAGGAAGTAAGAGAAAAGAAAGAGGTGTATGGAGAGTAGAAGATTTAATAATGGGTGTTAATCTTTTTGGGGCGTTGAGAACAAGAGGAACTGATGTAATCATTATTTAATACTATATGATACTGGCTATGTATAGTATACATGTGATTGTATGTTATGAAAATGGAAATAAAAATATGTTTATAAAAAAAATGTTGTCAAGGATTATATTAAACAGATCAAGTCCCAAAAGTACTTTTTCAAGAGGCAACCAGACTTTCTTAGTTTTTCCTTGAAGATGTTTCACTTCTCATCCAAGAATTTTCTTCCGTTCTGACTGAAAGTTCTTGGATGAAAAGCAAAACGTCTTCAAGGGGAAAAAAAATCGGATTGCCTCTTGAAAAAGCACTTTTGGGACAACCATGACCTGGATGACTGAGAATCCCCATAGATATTTAAACAGATAAAGGTAATACAAAAAACCATTGTATACATAAGTACATACAGTACATAAAGGTACATATGAAAAAGTGGGGGAAAATATCACTCCTCAAAGAAAAAGAAACTTTCCCCTTCATCCCGTTAGCAACTTATCACTGTCTCTTAAAATGCAACCATACCAGGTTGTGTCTTTAAATACAAATGATTTCAGATAAAAGCACGTTTAAATGATTGTAGTTAAATGAGAATTGTGGTACATTGAAAGTAAAATACATAAAGATTTTTGATTTAAAATGTACAATTCAATATGAATGAAGTATAAGTAATGATTGTGGAAGAAACGCATGAAATATATTTGTAACCAATCAACACGCTTTCTACAAGATGTAATGAAGGATGATTCTTTTTTGTCTGTTTTTTGTTTAATTAAAACAAAAAAACTTTTTTTAAAAAAATACAACTTCCTTCCATACCTCAGCCCTTTTTCTATAAACTTACCCCTCGATCATCATCATCATTCATCAGCAAAGACCCAGGAAAGATGACAAAAAATCATATATTTTTATATCTTTATCATAATCAGCTGAATTATGTACAACCTAACTATATAATCCCGCTGTCCATTTAGTCTTAAATCCTCCCCATCCTTCTCTTCCCTGCAACTCAGACCTTTCTGATAAACAGTAGAACAAAATTTTGGAGGCTCCCCCAGGCTTTGCAACGCTTCCATGGAGGGATTTTCAGGTGTACCTTTTTGAGCGTCTCAGTTGCCTTCAACCCAAACGTACCTTTCTCATACACCTCTTCTATTTCTTCGGCTGTCAAATCCATGAACAATTTCACATCATAATTGCACTTGGAAAGGGCTTTAAAAAGCTTGTCTGCTTCCTTTTTGGCCCCCTCTCTTCGGTTAAGTTCTTCTTTGGCTTGAAAGAACTGATAATTGACAATGATCACAGCTCTGTTCCTTTTGGGGCGAGCCATGCTGCGGAAACTCCTGAGGGTGGACTGTTTAAAAGATCGCCTGTGTGCATAGATATAGGTTTATGTGTGCCCTTCTGACCTCTTATGATTCAGCATTCAGGGTGTGGAGCTGTGAATTGAAAATCCATATCCTGTTTGATTAGACAGATAATATTACGAACATTGGTCTTTCTCAGGTGTACAGTTCATATATGAAATACGTCACAAAGCAGCTTTTATGTCTGTTTCGCTTATTTAGTAATACTGTAATATAGTGAAACCGGTGTTTCAATTTGGAAAATCCACTGCAGTTAATGAAACAAACATTAACATTATATATATATATTTGTTATATTTGTGCTGATAAATAAATAAAGGGAGACTAGTATAGATCTATTTCAAGCTATTTAGCTCTCATCAGCTAGCCATACCCTTACTGAGAATCGAGCCTATGCTGTATTGCCTCTTAGGCAGATGTATTAACCACTGAGCTACAGAGCTCGACTCCTTATCAGCGAGGCCAGGGTGAAAGGTATATATTTAAAGTCACAACCCCTGGTAAGCCCAATTATGGGAGGAAGGATGGTCTCTTGTGACGAGCTGAGTGACAGAGAATGGAAGTAGTGACCTTCCTCCCATAGTTGGGCTTACCAGGGGTTGTGACTTTAAATATATATATATATATAATGGCTAAGACGTTTGCCTAATATGCAATACAGCACAGGTTTGAATCCCAGTAAGGGTACGGCTAGCTGATGAGAGCTAAATAGCTTGAAATAGATCTATACTAGTCTCCCTTTATTTATTTATCAACACAAATAAACACACACACACACACGTTTTAAATCATTGTTTTAAAGGCTTTATTTAAAATAAATACAGTGATTAAGATTAAGGAAGCAGACAAACTTTTAAAAGCCCTTTCCAAGTGCAATTATGATGTGAAATTGTTTCTCTCTTCTCTGAGGGGCCTTGGTGCTCTCTGAAGTTTGCTTTCTTGCAGACGTTTAATTATCCAACTAGGTAACAGCATCAGTGAGCTCTCATTTTAATCAAAAATCCAGCTGTGATTTGGCCTTGCAGGATACTTGATCTCAGTTACTGGATTGTCAGCAGAGGTGCCTCTGGAAAATTCAATCTGCAAGCCAAATTGTGGGCATTTCTTTATGTTCCTCACTGGTACAAAACACCCCGCATGTCTCTTAGCAGCCCAGTTCTAAGCAGGTTGCCCTCACTCTCAGACCCCCCCCCCAATGTGGATTTAAAACCAAGCCTTGCCTTGTTTCTGACAAACGTTGATGGATTGGGCTCAGGTGCAGCATAAAGCTTAGCAGGGCGAGACCTAATCAGAGAAACATCAGAGCCAAGGTGGCACAGTGGTTAAATGCAGCACTGCAGGCTACTTCAGCTGACTGCAGTTCTGCAGTTCGGCTGTTCAAATCCCACCAGGCTCAAGGTCGACTCAGCCTTCCATCCTTCCGAGGTGGGTAAAATGAGGACCCGGATTGTTGTTGGGGGCAATATGCTGACTCTGTAAACCGCTTAGAGAGGGCTGAAAGCCCTATGAAGCGGTATATAAGTCTAACTATTGCTATTGCTAAACATCAGAATGAAGCAAAACAGAATCCTCCACTGTTTCCTGGCGGAAGACCTCCTGATCGAAAATCTTCCAAATGAATTGGTGGATATCTGGCTGCAGACGGATCCAAAGGATCAAAACCATCAGCGATTCCCAAAGTTAGTTAGTTCATTCCTTCCTTCCCTTCTTCCCTGTTCAATTGAAGAAGCTTCTTGGATGAAAGCCCTTTTGGGACAAACATGACTTGGATGAATGAAAATCGCCATAGAGATTAGAGCAGGGGGTCTCCAACCGTGGCAACTTTAAGCCTGGAGGACTTCAACTCCCAGCTGGGGGTGGGGAATTCTGGGAGTTGAAGTCCTCTAGGCTTAAAGTTGCCACGGTTGGAGACTCCCTGCATTAGAGATTCCCTTTTCAACGCAATGCAGCGTAGCCCCGAAACTAAAACTCTCCCGTGACTCATTAAAAGACGAGGTTTGGCCTCAGGAAATGGGAATCGCTTCGATGCAAACCCGCTTAAACCTCTTGCATGATCCCCATGCCACAGCCCCTTGCGTTATTTCATTTATCCTCTTTCCGAGTGGTGCCTTTGCCACCAAGCAGAGCGAACGCAGAGCACGGAGCGAGCCTCCCAGTTCCCAACTAAGCTCGGACTACGCTTCCCAGCATGCCGAGCGGCGCGCCTGCGCTTTTTTGCTCCTGTGGGCGTTACGAGCGGGGGAGGGAATGTTAGCAACAGAACCCAGATTGGAGGAAAAACGGCGGACTTAAAACCCGGGTTCGGTCCAGCTGTTCAGGAATGACACCTCCGTGGGTGCGTGACGAGGGCAGCAGGGGGCTCTGGGCAGAACCGTGGGAAGAGCAACGGGGCCGGGGAACGTGGGAACCTGTTGACACGTGTCTGCAGATGCGTGCACGGGGAGGAAGAGAGCCTGGGCAGTTGGCAGGTGCGGCGAAAAGATTTAGGGGCAAGAGTTAGTGAGTTGGGGGTTGTTGAGAGAGGGCAGAAAGAAAGCCCCTCTGGGACAGGAGGTCGTGGGAATGGTGTTTTTATTTGGGGGGGGGGGGGGACGGACTCTGTCGTGATCAGATGGCTTTGTAGAAGGAACTATAAAAGGTGAGTCTTTTTCCAAAACATAATTGTGGGCCTAGAGAAGGAAGTGGGAGGGGGTTTGCAGGGAGGGTTCAAATCTCAGGTTGCCTTTTCTTCACCTGGAAAGCTGCTTCCACCAGTGACCAAGCTGGGCTACCAACATCCATTCATCCCTGGCACCTTTGCTCCCCCTCTTAATCCCTTCTGGCCTTTTGTTAGTATAGCAGCAAACAGCTGTTTGCCTCCAGGCTGTAAATTTAGATGCATCACAACTCAAGGGACATCCTGGCCACCTGGACAGGTTCCCCAAGCCAGTTGTGGAGTTCCCTCTTAGGACCTTCCAACCAGAGCAATTGGAAGTGGCAGTGAATGTGGGCGTGGAAAGCTGCAGCTGCTCCATGTCTGCAAATCCCACCCCCCCCCCCCCCAAGAATCTTCAAATGAGATAATGCATTTCCAAATTAGAACTTGGGGTCCTGCCTCACCCAGACAGTCGTTGTTTCAAAGGTTCCTTTTTCTTCAAAAGACAAGTGGGCTGTATTTTCCTTGAGGAAGAAGAAGAAGAGGAGGAGAAAACATTTCGCTTCTTACCCAAGAAGCTTCATCAGTTCTGGGAGATGGAAGGATAGGTTCTGATAGGATAATGGTGGGGATGGATGGAAGGATTGCATATCTTTGCAGTCATCTGGTCATTAACACACTCTGAGAGCTGTTTGAGGCCACTGCCGGGGGTGGGGGTGTTCTCTGTGCCCTCCGGGCACCTGAATCAGGATGCAGTTGAGGTTGTGGTGTTTTTGTCCCTTTGTCCCGTACCACTATGAAAAGGGCATGAGAGGTTGGTACGAACCCTTGTTGGAAGGAATATGGAATATTCCATAATAATTGGAAAGAGATATGGAATGCATATGCAGTTTTACATAGCAGTCATTCTGGAATCATACCTTCCGTAATTATGGGGAAAAATGGATTGCTCAGTTGCAATTTATGCAGGCAGTTCTATGCACCATGTAGCTGAATTTCTTGTTCCTTTGCAGAAGGAAAAGCACCTTTGGGATTTGAGACACGACCGTGTTTTCCCTGGTGACTCTGATTTCATTGTTTCCATTAGGGGATGAAACAGTGCAGCACAAACAACTGCCAGCGTGAAACACAAACAATTACTTATCCAATTTACAAAGCTGTGCATGTGAGTATACTGGTCACTAAGTTCTAACTGTCTTTCCTAATACAGTACTCCTGCTGGCTACTATCATTGGGGGTGTAGCTGACTGCAGGTGGAGGACATAAGTTTAGGAAACATTATGGGGAAATGCTCCCCCAACCAGTGTTTGAGCAGACTTTACACTCTATTACGAGAATCAACTTGCATTCAAGTTTCTCAAAATTTAACCACAGTTCACAGACACGTATGCAGTCTTTTCTTAAATCCAAATATTATGCAAATGTGACCCAATTTCTCTTGCATGAATGACAGTAAGAAATAGAGTTGAGAAGTGTCCCATAATCTTATTTGACTCATATCAAACTCTAAAACACGAAAAAAAAAAAAAAACGGATTAGGAATCAGTTACCAAATCTGAAACTGACTCTTTTGTTCAATGTACTGTTGTGGAAAGAAAGGAAATCAGCTTTTTTTTTTGTCTGCATGTTTCTTTAAAAGAGGAAACTGTTCCACTTCCTTTCTCCAGGGTACAGATATTAGCTGCTAGGGACTTGAGCCAAACAGCTCCTATTTCTTAACCCATATCTCCAGTTTTTAATCCTCCCTGACGGAAACATAATTTCATCAGGTTTATATTTTTGTTTACTATAAATAACCTTTTAATATGACAGTATGTATCTTTACCCGTAGTTTGGGCTTCCCCATATACAACCCCCTGCTGAAATTTTGACGCTGCATGTTTGATTTCATGCCAGCTGAGGAATTCTGGGAGTAGAAGTCCACCCATCTTAAAATACCAAGGCTGAGAAACACTTGTTTAGTTTGGTGGGTGAAATCAGAAAATCGGGTTAATTGAGTAAACTGTAGTTAACCTTGTATTAAGCACACTGGGTGATTATAGTAACAAACAGGTTAATCTGAGGAACAGATTATGTGTTCTTTATGACTTTTTAGTTCTTACTAAAAATGTGCATTGACAGAAAAAGTTGCGGTGTTACAAGGTCTGAAGCAGTGACACAAAATCACTTTGTGAGATATTGGCCTCGGAAAGGCCTTGCAGATAAGTTATGAAAAGGTTGCCCATGGGTTCTTCACATTTAGAGGAGAAGGAGAGGCAGAGCCTGGGGATGTAATCAAGAGAGGAATCAGCCTGGAGTCCTTACATTCCTGCAAGCAATTTAAGTCCAATCCTTCTTGAATTCTGTTAACTCTATTAGCACCAATTTCACGCTGAATTTGGCTAGATTCTGGAATATAAGCATGAACAATAAATCAGCTTACTGGAATTTAATGTGTAGTCCTGATTCTTCGCGCCCAACAACTTCCTGCTTTGTGCCTTAGAATCCTCATCTCTCTCTGTTTCAGATTTCTGCATTGAAACAGAATGGACTGCTGCAGTCTCTATCAGCAACACCCAGTGATTTTAAGGAACCAGGTAAAGACCCAATTAATTTGGTTTAGTTTATTCAGTTTAGGCACTGTCCAACTCCAAACTAATTCTGCATTATGTATAAATAAAAGCAAACAAAGTAGAAAATTAATAACGGGTATAAAAAGAAAAGGAATAAAGAAGAAGAAGAGATGGTGAGTTTTGCTAAGAATATCCGCATGACCAAACATATCCAACAAGAACCCCCAACTATCCTAATACAAGGCCCAGGTTAAAGAGCCAGATCTCAGTGGGAGACTATTGACATTCAGCCCCATGAATTTCAGGAGGAATTTTAGTTATTGCTTCTTGGATTCTATTGCATTTTGGATGATGAGAAATACGGAAGAGCAGGGACTTGCAAAAGATTTCACTTTCAAAAGGACTCGTTCCATCCTTACCGGAAATAAGGTTGTGAATTCTGCATGTAAATCGTGCTTCAAACATCTTTTCAAGCTTGAAGCTGTTTTGTACTCTACTTCTAAAGGAACTGTGGCAGGATCATACGCCTTTGAAGTCCGTGAGATGACGGTATTAGATCTCCCAGAAATTTAAGTAGCTTCATCTGCTTCTCATTTATAACTGTGTCTAGGGGCAGATGTTCCTTTAAATTCTGCATGAAAGTCAGTAACGGTTGAATTGCGATTGGCTGACAGGCAGAGTTATGGTTCTTATGGTGTTCTTAAAAATGACATTAATTATAAAGCGGTGGATTCTAACTGTTTAAGGCATACAAATCTGTATACTGTTAAAACTCTCATTGTCATGACCTTTAGCTAGGCAAAATGGTGCATTGTAGGGTCACAATCGTTGAACCAAAGTATCTCAAATGGGCTAAGTTGCAGAATGTGCTCTAAATCTGGGACCCATGACTCCTGAGGGAATGAAATTTCGGGAAAACCATGGCTGCTTCATTGCTACTGCTTGTTGTTATCGTCAACTTTCTCTGACAGTTTCCAAGCCACTCTTACAATCCCTCACCCCACCTGCCCAGCAGTAGCTATTTATCTTCCTGCATGGAAAGTTTAGGGTTTTCATAGTTAGCATTATTTCTACCTGTCAGTTTCAGATGCTTTCTGTTTTAGAGTCCACCTCTACAGTTTCCCATTTGGAAGATTAAAATGGAGCTGCTGTATAGTGCCTGGATCTGAATTGAATCAAATACTTTATTTGGCCAATTTAATTAAACATACAAGGAACTTGTCTCTGGTACAAAAGCAGATTAAAAACAACAACAACAATAATAATATTGCAGCCACACTACATGGGGTAACAGACATTAAGCAGCACTGAGCAAATTGAATGTTCAGCAGAGTGATGGCATGTGGGGGGAAAACTGCCTTTGTGTCTAATTGTTTTGGCATGCAAGGCCCTATATCGCCATCCCAAGGGGAGGAGTGGAAACAGTTTATCTACAGACCCCTCCAGGATGTGAGGCGTCTGTAGCAGAGGTGGGTTCCTATCAGTTCGCACCTATTCAGTAGAACCGGTTTGTCAAATCTACCGAACCGGTTAGAAGAGGTTCCACCAGTGGACCCGGAAAGCAGGCCACACCTACAGAAGAGGTTCCGAAATTTTTTTGAAACCCACCACTGGTCCTTGGATAGGATTATTCTACACTATCATGCTCATATTTATAAAACTCAGTGCCTCTGTGAAAGGAAAGGGTGACTACTGCGTTTGTGGTGCAATCAGAACATTGCATATGTTGAAGTTGTTTTAACGCAAACCAAAGATGCCTTTTAAAAAACAAGTTTGCATCTTATTCTTATGCATGCCAGTGCTGTGTGTGAGGTAATTCAAGGTGGTTCTGACAAGTGTCGTCGGCATCTTCATATCCGGTCACATGGGTGGCAAGCCACTCCCATCCGGTCACGTGGGCGACAAGCCACTCCCACAAGGAGGCCACACCCACAGAGTAGGTTTGAACAATTTTTGAAACCCACCATTGGTCTGTAGATATTTTCTCAGCCCTCCTTCTGAGCCACACAACATACAGGTCTTCTATGGAAGGCAGGCTGGATGAAGTTGTTCATTCTCCAACTTAACTTTCTATTGATGTCTATACCTGTCTGTTTGGTTGCTGTACCAAACCAGACAATTATAGAAGTACATGCATTCCTTTGTATAGTCACACCTCGACTATTTCTTTAAAAGAAATGGAATTATCTTTCATGCCTCTTAAATGAGCTTCTTTGGAAGAGATTCTGGAGCATGTGGTTCTAGGTTTAGGTTTAGGTTTCATTTTATTTATATGCCGCCCTATTCCCTGCAGGGACTCAGGGCGGCACACAAACCCAAGGAGGGGAAGGGAAAAACACAAAAACTACAAATACAAGGCATTTAAAAACAACCAACAGCCACACAAATCGAGAGGGGAAGGGAACTCATCAACCCCAGGTCTGCCGACACAGCCAGGTTTTAAAGGCTTTTCGGAAGGCCTGGAGAGAGGTGAGGGTCCGAATCTCTGCGGGGAGTTCGTTCGAAAGGGCCAGAGCTGCCACAGAGAAGGCCCTCCCCCGGGTAGTAGCCAGCTGACATTGGCTGGTAGATGGAACCCGGAGGAGGCCTGCCCTGTGTGATCTAATGGGTCTTTGGGAGGTAATTGGCAGCAGGCGGTCTCTCAAGTTCTAGTGTGTCGTCTTATTTTTTCCGTGCTACAGATATTTCGGAGGAGGTGTTACGAGTCCGTGAAGAATGGGACAACATAACAAACATCCATCCAGGAGGTATGGAAAATTATCATTTTATTCCATATTGGGATGCTCTGAGTTGAATTTTAATTGTGATACCCACCATAATGCTACCATTATGGATGAGCTCACATAATACAAAGCCCACCAGTTTGTCTAACTGACTTATTTTATTTTGATATTGCTCAGTCTGGAAAGGGGTGCAGGGTGGAGTAGAAAAATAGCAATAGCAATAGCAGTAGACTTATATACCGCTTCATAGGCCTTTCAGGCCTCTCTAAGCGGTTTACAGAGAGTCAGCATATTGCCCCCAACAATCTGGGTCCTCATTTTACCCACCTTGGAAGGATGGAAGGCTGAGTTAACCCTGAGCCGGTGAGATTTGAACCGCTGACCTGCTGATCTAGCAGTAGCCTGCAGTGCTGCATTTAACCACTGCGCCACCTTGGGGATCCTCAACAAGAAAACCATCCCTAAACAAGGCAATAAGCATAATAAGGATTTTTAAAAAATGTAAACAAAGTTATGTTTTAAAAATGATGGTATAAAAAGAACGTTTAGGTGTGTTTAGGTGTATAGAGACAATTAAGGTTTCCCACTCAACACTTTATGTGTGTTTTGAATTATGCAGTTAGTCCTCAACTTACAATCATTTGTTTAGCCACCTTTCAAAATTACAGTGGCACTGAAAAAATTGACTTACGGCGGATCCTCACAACCATTGAAGCCTCCCTATGGTCACGTGATTAAATTTCAAGCATTTGGCAACAAGCATGAGTTTACAATGGTTGCAGCCTTATGGGGTCACACGATCCCCATTTGTGACCTTTCCTGCCAGCTTCTGACACGCCCTGTCAAAGGGCATTGCATGTCGGAAACCAGATTTGCTTAATGACCTTGTGATTCACTTAATAACTGCAGTGATTTGCTTAACAACCTTGGCAAAAAAAGGTCATAAAATTGGGCATCACTCACTGCTCAGCAGTGGAAATTCTTTTTTTTTAAATTAAAAGTTTTAAAGAGTTTTACAATTATATACCTTCCCTCCCTTCCCCCCCCCAGAGCCCATATCCCCCCCCCTCAACCTCCCAGAGCAAATACAGGGTATAAACATTTAGCAACCATATACTAAAATAAACTAACTAACTTTAGCATTATCCCTCACTTTTACTTTAGCTCCCCTTTTGTAAAGCTTACTTTAGGTAAACTGTAACATTCCTTGCTCGTTCATTCATAAGCTATCTGGAGTTTCTTAGTCCCATATTTATTTTGAATGTAATCAATCCATCTTCTCCATTCCGGCTTGTATTTCTCATCTGAATGATCCTTGAGATATGCTGATATTTTAGCCATCAGCAGTGGAAATTCTGATCCCAATTGCCTTCATGAGCTGAGGATTACTTGTCTGTATCATGAACTCTTCCAATTTTGAGAGACCCGTTTGGAAAATTCAAATACTGTAGTTTTAACTTAGTGGCTAATCTTTTCTCCCATCAATACCTTAAGATGCTTTGTTCTTCTACTGGAAGGAACAGATCCTCTTCCTTTCTTTTTTTTTTCTTTGCTTGCAGGCCTTGTGGAGAAACCTCTTGGCCCGATACCTTTGATCTCTTTCAATGAGGCACTGCAGTATTTCCAAACAGCAGACCTCTCTGACTGTAGGGTAGGTACGCACCATCTAGGATGGGTGTAGCAGTCCTCCTCCTTAAATATTTTAGGGACCAAAGATGGTTCCTATGTGGTCCTCAGGGCAGCAGTGAATATGTTCATATGACTTGAAATAGTTTTGTAATGTGTGGATGGAGTTGTCTACCTCAGCCAGGACCAATGGTGGGATTCAAATAATTTACCAACCAGTTCTCTGCCCTAATGTCCAGCTGGATAGGCGGGGCTATGTGATCATGTGGGCGTGGCCAAGCCAATGTCACTCAGGTCGATGGGAACTTCACCTTAGTTGTTACAATGGTAATAAGGGTTAACCGGAGAGGCAGTTTCTGTAAGCAGGGAAATAAAGATTAGACTAGAAACAACACCAGAATGTTTCCTTCCTGCCTTCCTTAACAGCCCTGTAAAGTGGGAAAAAACAAAATATTTCTTCCAACAACCGGTTCTCCGAACTGCTTAGAAAGTTACCAACCGGTTCTCCCGAATAGGTGCGAACCAGCTGAATCCCACCACTGGCCAGGACCCAAAGTGACATATCCTGTAGAAGGAGCTGCAAGTGTGAGACTACTAGGCCAAAGCCACCCTACTTAAAAGTGCTGAAGGCGTGTAGGCAGGGTGGACAAAGCCAGGAAAAGTTCCCTCAGGGAAAGGATCCTTAAGGGGAACCAAAGGACAGATGTTGGGCATGAGAACATGGCAAGCCCCTCCCCAAATCTCACCAACAAAGGAGTTGGCCTGCATGGGGAAACCCCTCCCCACCAACTCTGGGGGAGAAAGAAGTCTTGAAGCCTGCCCAGCCTTTGGGGTCGTTTTTGGATCCCAGACTTGACAGTTTCTGTCCCTCCGGCTGGTGCCTGGGAGCCTAGTAGTGGGCGCTGGGTAAGTGTCAACGTGTGTGTGTGTGTAAGAGCCAAAATATATCTGTAAAAGTTTGCTATTATTTTAAATGCTCTGGGTCTCTGTGCATTTTAAAGAACTGCTTGTGCCTCAGTGTTCAGTTGATTTGGGATTGAATGCAGTCATTTTCCAGACCTGTGAGAGTGTGAGGGAGTGACCCAGTGGTGGGTTTCAAAAATTGTTCGAACCTACTCTGTGGGTGTGGCCCCCTTTGTGGGAGTGGCTTGCCGCCCATGTGACCGGATGGGAGTGACTTGCCGCCCATGTGACCAGATATGAAGATGCCGACGACACTTGTCAGAACCACCTTAAATGACCTCTCACACAGCACTGGCATGCATAAGATTATGATGCAAACTTGTTTTTAAAAGGCATCTTTGGTTTGCGTTAAAACAACTTCAACACACGCAATGTTCTGATTGCACCACAAACACAGTAGTCATCCTTACCTTTCACAGAGGCACTGAGGTTTATAAATATGAGCGTGATAGTGTAGAATAATCATATCCAAGGACCAGTGGTGGGTTTCAAAAAAATTTGGAACCTCTTCTGTAGGTGTGGCCTGCTTTCCGGGTCCACTGGTGGAACCTCTTCTAACCGGTTCGGTAGATTTGACGAACCGGTTCTACCGAATAGGTGCGAACTGGTAGGAACCCACCTCTGGAGTGACCATAAGCTGAACCTGAGAGCGCATTTGTGCAACATAAGCCCCTTTCGGAGCCTGTCTATCTCTGATAATAACACCTCTCAAAAGAAGCCCTACTTGTTCAGGGACAATAGCAGTTCTTCTTTACGGTCTGTTTATTTATTAAACTTTATGCCGACCGTCTCCCTTACCAGAGTCTCTGCCACTTGAGAGGGATGCTGTGGGATTGCTGCTCTCTCTGCAGGAAGAGGTTTCTCAGCACCTGCCTTTCTTCTACCTTTAATTTTTCCTTCTTCCAGAAAAAGATCCGGCCAACCATCCAAAGAAGAGGCCTGTCTGCCATGGCCCATTTCCTTTTTGGGCCTCCTCGTCTTCATCAGCAGCTGCAGAGCGAGAGAGACTTGGCTCTGGCCATTGCCCAGTGTGAGTATTGCTTCTGAAAATGAATGCAAGCATCTCCCCACCGGCTCTGCTTAATAATTAATAATTAATAATTAATAATTAATAATTAATAATTAATAATTAATAATTAATAATTAATAATTAATAATTAATAATTAATAATTAATAATTAATAATTAAATTAATAATTAATAATTAATAATTAATAATTAATAATCACTAATCGATACTTGATAATCGATACTTGATAATCGATACTTGATAATCGATACTTGATAATCGATACTTGCTACTTGATACTTGATAATCGATAATCGGTAATCGATAATCGATAATCGATAATCGATAATCGATAATCGATAATCGATAATTTAATTAATGATTAATAATTAATAAATAATAATTAGCCAGCAACTTCCTTACTGTCTCTAGTCGAGGAGTTTAAGTTCAGGGGACACTAGGAAAGTTTGCCAAGGCCTTGCTGTCTGCTGTGGCTAATGCAATGGTAGGGCCCTTGGGACCCTTAAGTCTTCTCATCCCAATTTCTTTCACTTTTCAGCACAGGTAGTCCTTACAACCACAACTGAGCCCAAAATTTCTGTTGTTAAGTGCGACATTTGTTAGCCCGGTTTTATGACTTTTCTTGCAACAGTTGTTAAGTGAATCACTACAGTTGATAAATTAGTAATCCAGTTGTTAAATGAATCGGGCTTCCTCATTGACTTGGCTTGCCAGCCGGTCGCAAAAGGGGATCACGTGACCTTTGAACCACTTGCCAAGCCTCTGAATTTTGAGCACGTGATCATGGGGATGCTGCAAAGGTCGTAACTCAAAAGCCACCTTTTTCAGTGCTGTTGTAGTTGTGAATGGTCACTGTTCTGACTCCCTCCTCCGTCCAGTAACGAATGCCGAGACAAGGGTAACTGGAATGTACTTTATTAGCAAGAAACCAAAACCTCGGTGGCTGAAAGTCAAGCATAACAAACAGATAAGGACCTTGGCAGAACTCACATAAGCCTTGGCAGCAATCCAGCCTGCCAAGCTAGTTACAAAAGTTCTCCAACTTTTAGTCAATGCATTGACTTCTGCAAGAGGGGCGTGTGCACAAGCAGTCTTTTTATAGTCTGGAGAGGAGCCTAATGACCACCAGCTGAGTGCAATTACCCCCTGTACTTGCGCAACTGTTCTTGACGCCTATTAGCTCTTCGGTGCCTAGCATCCAGGAACAACTCACTACTGGCGTCCAGATCACTCTCCCTTGTCTCCTCCCCACTGGTCCAAGGCTCAGGCACCTCCCGGTGGCCAACCTGCCTCTCTGCGCTCTGCTCGGAGTTGGAACCCTGTCCAGGGTCCTCCACATCCTCCATAGCCGACTCACAGGGCCCCTCGCTGTCGGAGTTTGGTGGCAGCTCCAACAACGCCTGCTGAGCCACAACAGGTCACTAAATTAAGTGTTGTAAGTTGAGGCCTTTATAGTATAGTTTTATGGATTTGATTCATTCCAGTCTCATTCTGGATTACTTTTAATGAAAAATAGGAGACATTTTTTAAATGAATAAAATCAATGGTTGCTTTGCCTTATTTCTGCACAGACCGAGAAAGTGGTATTGATCTAATTTTATTACAGTTAACTCAGCATGGCCTGCTTTAACTGTCATCATAGAGTTTAGGCAGACTCTCTCTGGGATCTCTAAGATCTTTAAGCTGAGAGGCTGGATGCCTTATTTGGGCCTTAGGAAGCACAAAGTGAATGGAGCCAATATTGAATGTAGCTCAGGGTTGAATGGAGCTTGGTGCTCTCTTAGCTTGGTGGTTTTATTGCAGAGGTTTCTTTACCCACTAGGTAACGTCACCAGTGGTCCGAAGATGTTACCTAGTTCAGTAATGAAATGCTATAGGTGTCAGGCCTGCAGTTATATTCCTTTTAAGATCTTTGGCCTGCCACTCACTCTCTCTCTCTCTTTCTTTACTATGCTGTTCATTAGTGGGGAATTGGGAGGGGGGAAATAGTAAGGAGTAGAATGTGTTTGTTTTCAAAATAAAAAAAAATTCCTTTCTAGAAATCAAGGCCATTCTTTGTCTCTGCACCTCTGCATCTGACTGGAACTAGATGGGTAGAAATGCCAGCGTGGCAGAGGAAGATTGGACCATGTGATGAACTTGTGGGTGTGGGGACAAGATCATGAACATTCAAGTGGGTGGAAACCTAGGAAGCCTTCAGATTTGGGTTTCCACAGATGTACCAACATGTCTGTCTTATTCAATTGGAACTTTGATGAAAGTTATGTCTTGGAACTCTGATTTAATTCTGGATGATATTTGGAACGCTGACAATAGGACAGGACAGAATTCTTTATTGGACAAATGTGATTGGACACACGAGGACTTTGTCTCTGGTGCATAAACTCTCAGTGTACATAGAAAGTGACTGTCTTGTTCTCACTTAATGGGCCTTTCCCTGTACAGGTGGCTTGGATAATAATGAGAAAGTGCACATGAGGATCTTGCAAAGTGTTTACAAGAAACTAACTGGCTCCCGGTTTGATTGTGCCCGTTATGGAGCCCACTGGGAAGATCTTGGATTTCAAGGTATGCCGAGTGTAGAACAAGAGTCTTCGCATGAGCACATATGTACAAGGGGAGCCTTGTTTCACTCTCATTCATGGGCATTGGAACAAAGAATGGCCCTGTTGGCCCTTTGAAGTGATCTGTGCTTTTTTCTTGTGCGTCAACATCACAACATTGATTTTTTTCCCCTTCAGTACGTAGATTTGAAGAAGGTCAGTGCAAGTAGAGAATTTGCAGGAGTGTGAGGGGATGCAGATTTGCTGATTTCCTCTCTTACTCCCCCCAAATGGCACTGTTTGAATTTCCCCGCTGGGGAGGTAGGCAAGTTTTGCAACTTCCTGAATTCCTACCTACCTACCTGAACAAAACCCTGTAAGCTAAACACAACCCCCAAATCACCCCATACATACATGCAAGCTGTTTTTCTTGTAGCACGCTAACTCTGATAGCTTTAGAACAGGGCTGTCAAACTCCCAGCCCGTAGGCCGGATGTGTCAGGTGCTGGCCATACCCACACCCAGTTTAGCGAAGGGGGAAAAAGTCCCGATATGTCACATGACGTCGCCGTGACAACATGAGTTTGACACCCCTGCTTTAGAATAATTAATAGACAATTTGAGTTGTGAGCCGCCCTGAGTCCCCTGCGGGGAAAAGGGCGGCATACAAATAAAGTAAAAATGAAAAAAAAAATGAAATGAAAAATTTCTGCTGCTGGGTCTAGTTTTTGCAGCTGTATTTCATTACCAGGCTCATGAGGAAGAGCATGCAGTTTTCATCCTATGACTTTAATTCCAGCATTGCCTCAAGTGTCCGAGCAATTTACTGTCCGGAAGTTTACTTAATATATGTAAGACCATTCCTTGGTGTGACAGCCTCTGTGTATCTTCTCCCCTTAAGGAATGGATCCCGGCACAGATCTACGTGGAGCAGGGCTGCTGGGATTGATGCAAACCCTTTATTTTGTGATGGATTCCCGGATATTACCTGTAGCTCGAGAAATTTTTAAGCTGTCTCACCATGAGGTTCAGGTGTGTTTCCTCATTTTGCTCTGTTCTGTGTTCAGATTTTCCTTTTAAAAAGGGGTGGTTCCGTACATATTGAAAACAAAACCTTTCAGGCTGATCGTTTAAAGCAATGTTTTTTTTCAAACTTGGCAAGTTGAATCTGGATGGAATTCTGGGAGTTGAAATCCACCCAGCTTAAACTTGCCAAGTTTGATAAACACTGATTTGAAACATGCTCGCTGTTTTTTTTTTATCTTTAGTAAAGCCAAAGGAATCGAGTTTTTGAGTCTGTTATAGGCAGGGCACTTTTAAAAATGTAGCTTTTGTTTCTTTTCCAGAATTTTCCTTTCTGTGTGATGTCTATCAATATTACCCGTATCGTCATTCAAGTTTTGAGGGAAGAACGCCTTTCCAGGTGAGCTCAGCCTGGGTTTTGGGTGTCTGCAGTGGAGTTGAAGGGACAAATTATATGTTGATGTCATCATGCCCATGCTGTGACTTGACATACCTGTGCCATGATACATGTATGTAATCAGAGTTTTTAATAGAATGACATCAGACATTATATCAGCCTATCAGGCACTGTCATGGATCTTTTCGTGAGCTTTCAGTGCATGGGTCCATCCGCTAAGTTGTTAAAATGCAGGTAGTCCTCAAATTATGACCACAGATGAGCCCAAAATTTATGTTGCTAAGTTAAACATTTGTTAAATGACTTTGCCCCAATTTTACAACCTTGCTTGCCACAGTTGTTAAGTGAATCATTGCATTTGTTAAGTTAGTGACAGGGTTGTTAAGTGAAACTGGCTTCCCCGTTGATTTTGCTTGTCAGAAGGTCGCAAAAGGGGATCACAGTGATCCCTGGGACACTGCAGTGGTCATCAATAGGAACCGGTTGTCAAACATCTGAATTTTGATCATGTGAATATAGGGATGCTGCAACAGTCGTAAGTGTGAAAAACAGTCATAAGTCACTTTTTTCAGCACTGTTGCAACCTTAAATAGTCATTAAACAAACTGTTGTAAGTCAAGGAGTTACCTATATGCAGAATCTTCTCTGATGTAATTTCAAATTAGGAGCAAGATATTTGTTTTGAAAGCTGTTTCCTTTTTCACATGTTGCTGTAAAGGTATAATGTTTAATGTGGATTTTTCCTTTGGCAATGGATTTGTTTTAAGTTTCCCTGTGCCATCTTCGAATGAGTCTCTTTGCTAAGAGGTGGAGATTTATTTGAACTTATTTAGTGTATTATCAGTAAGAAGATTCTAAAACCAGCGCACAGGCCGAAGGAAAGCAGGATGATAGCAATAGCAATAGCAATAGCAGTAGACTTATATACCGCTTCATAGGCCTTTCAGGCCTCTCTAAGCGGTTTACAGAGAGTCAGCATATTGCCCCCAACAATCTGGGTCCTCATTTTACCCACCTCGGAAGGATGGAAGGCTGAGTCAACCCTGAGCCGGTGAGATTTGAACCGCTGACCTGCTGATCTAGCAGTAGCCTGCAGTGCTGCATTTAACCACTGCGCCACTTTGGCTCTGATCTCTTATCATTTGTTTAAAGTACAAGTACATCCTTTAAATCTAAGAGCCAAGGTGGCGCAGTGGTTAAATGCAGCACTGCAGGCTACTGCTAGATCAGCAGGTCAGCGGTTCAAATCTCACCGGCTCAGGGTTGACTCAGCCTTCCATCCTTCCGAGGTGGGTAAAATGAGGACCCAGATTGTTGGGGGCAATATGCTGACTCTCTGTAAACCGCTTAGAGAGGCCTGAAAAGGCCTATGAAGCGGTATATAAGTCTACTGCTATTGCAAATCTCCCTGCACTTAAATATGTGCCTATGTGTTTTCCACTCACAATACTCTAAAAAACAGTGAAACAAATGTGAATGCTTACGTAGCCGAACAGCGCCATCTATGAGCAGTAGGCCTGAAGGGACGTTCTAAAGCAGTGATGGCTAACCTTTTTGGCGCTGAGTACTGAAAGTGCATGCGCACATACACAACACCCATAATGCAATGCACCCCCCATGCATGCACCCCTGTGCCCTGCCCCCACGCTGTGTGTGCGACTCCCCCCTCGTGACCTTGTGTGCAACCCCTGTATGTGCCCACCCCCCACCTGCACTTCCCTCATGTGCCCCGCTCCCCACGCATGCGCGGCAAAGACCCCCCACCCCCCAAAAAAACTAGCTGGCTGGTGGGATGCGCGCGCATATGTGCGGCAGAACTGAGCTGGGCTGACGGCTCACCTGCCCACCGAGAGGGCTCTGCGTGCCACAGGTTTGCCATCACGGTTCTAAAGGTTTATTACAGTATATTTCAGAAAAAGAGAGAAGAACCCAGACAGCTGAAGGAAGATTAAGCCTTTGGAGTATGTCCTACTGATAGGGAGGTGGTGGTGGATGTAAATATTTTGTAATGTGTCTTTTCCAGAGAATGCAATCGAAGGCAGCAGGTCATTGCGGTGCTCAACGATTTGTACCTGGCTATATTTTTACGGCTTTTCAACATCTGGAAAACACAGCAAAAGACCATTTCTGATTCTGGCTTTGTTCTCAAAGGTGGGTTGCTCTGGTTTTGTTCTGAACATCGACAGAATTAACATGGTGTGCTCTTTCTATTAATCCCTTCCTCCACGGAAAGCTTCAGCAATAACGGTTTCCACTCCCAATGGGCACAGGCTTTTCTTGCAATAGGCAGACAATCATAGATATGGAAATGACCCTCAAAGAGTCCTAACACAAGGGATGCAGTAAACAGTAGGTTTCTTTGCTAACCGCAGCGTTTCACTTAACAGCCGCTTCAAAAAAATTGTTGGTCACATGAATGACCCACTTTAAGATTGTCATGACTTACGACCTCAATGGACAGGCTCCATTATGGTCGTAGCTTGAGAACTACCTATAACTACTTCCCATCAAGCAACTACAGATTCCACATCTGGAGTTCATTAGGCAAATCAAGCCAATGTTTGAGCATTGGTCTCATTTGCATAACTTATGTTGGTTTATGGTTTGAATAGACCAGGGACGTGCAGTCACTAGAGGCAGGGGAGGCGTGGCCTCACCAGTCATGAGGAAAAGGAAAGAATTTTTAAGAATTTTTTAAAAATAATTAAAGCCAAGGTAGTTGCTACCAGATTCTAAGTCACAGTGACTTGGAACAGTGCTTAGTGTTAACTATAGGAGGAGGCCAGAGAACTAGGGGCCTCTTTTGCATAAGGAACTTTTCGCCTTTTAAGAGTTAACCAAGGGTTAAAAAGCGAAGAATTCCTTATGAAAATGAGGCACGTGTTCTCTCTCCTTCTGTAGAGGGCATTTTTAGAGGCTTTTTAGAGTTTTCTGGGAGCAACTAGCTCAGTCTGACTCAGAGCTCTGGCCTTTCATGAGGGCAGAGTTGAAATCCTCTCTGAAACAGCTGGAAAAGGTGCATATGTAGGGAGGGGGAGGAATTCAAAAAGTTTGATTGCATGCAGAACCCACGTTGCCTTTTCAAACACACACACACATACACACACACACACACACACACACACACACACACACACACACACAGCTGGATAAAAGTATATAAGCCCAGCTTCACTGAAAAGGCAATGTGATTCACCTGCAATCAAAGGCTTCGATCGGAAGGCAGCAGGGGAAGGGGGGGGGTATGGCAGAGGAGCTGCTTTCAAGCCTTTGGAAAATATATCCAATCCAACTTCTGTGTTTGTCTTTGTTTGAGAGTGAGTGAGTGAGAGAGGGATCCAAGTTCTCTGTGTGCGTGTGTCTGTTTGAGAGAGGGGGGAGGGAGGGAGAGAGGGAGGAAGGAGGGGGAGGGAGAAGAAAAAGAATGGGAAAACTTATTTTGCAAGGAGGGAAAATGCTGTCGCTTTAAATCGGAACTTAGCATGCCTGGCTGTGGAATTCTGGGAGTTGAAGTCCACAAGTCTAAAAAGCTGCCTCACCAGCCATAAAACTCACTGCACGTCACTGGAATAGACACATATTAGGGCTGATATATGACTTAGGAATGCCTAGGTGGTTAATTAAGTAAGATGTAATTAATTTTCTAACCAGTCTGCCTGTATTTAGTGATTAAAAGGGTACACGGGGTTCATTTATTTATTTTCCCTTCTTTGGGAACGAAGATATAATTGTTGAGTTGATCGTTCCATAGTTTGCTGCTTTCTGTGACTGCTGAATGTTTCCCCAGCCACAGTTGCTTCTGATTGGAAAATTTGGGAAGGATAAAGGGAAGGAATTTTCATCTAATTCCTAGATTTCTACTCCAGACACTCCATTGGACAGCACTTTCAAAACTAAGATTGACAGGAGGCACCACAGCACCTTCCAACCCAGAAATGGAAAACAAAAGACGTGCCTTATCTTATATACTTTTCTCCACTTTTTTTTCTGAACTAAACACAGTTGTAATTAAGCCCTTTCTCGGTTGTTATCATAGAATCATAGAGTTGAAGACTTTGTAAGTCTTCTACATAAACCCACACACCTAGGACAGCAATCTTCAAACCATCCCAGACCAGTGGCTGTCCAACCCTTGCATGAAAGCAATAATCTCAGACTCAGAAATTCATAGCGCTTGGCCTTGTGGCTAGGATTAATTGGACTACAGTCTCATATATCAGAAGGATGCTAAATTGGAAAGACCCATACAGCAGTAGCTTTTCTTACAAACCAGAAGTCTGTACACATAGTCCTCGACTTAACAACCATTTGCTTAGTGACCGAAGTTACAACAGTACTGAAAAATGTGACTTATGACTGGTTTTCATACTTACGACTGTTGCAGCATTCTGGAGTTACGGGGTCACCATTTGTAACCTTCCCAGCTGGTTTCTGACAACAAACTCACCCGGGGGGGGGGGGAAGCCAGATTTGCTTAACAACTGTATGGTTCACTTAACAACTGCAATGATTTGCTTAACAGCTGGCAAAAAATGGGGTGCAACACTCTTAACAACTGGAATGGAAATTTGGGGGTCAATTGTGCTCACAAGTCAAGGACCACCTGTACTCATTCTATGCTGGATGTTGGCTCATATTGGATATAATTTTCCTGGTTTTTCTTTCTCCCCCTCTGCTCTGTCTAGAATTGGAAGCCTTTGCCAAAAGGAACCCAAAGCAGCTGCTAAGACACTTGGAGACATTCATGAACGGAAGCTCTGCAGCAGGAGGGGATGATAGTTTTCAGGCTCCTGCTTTCAGCTTGGATCTTCTCAGTCCCAACTTAAGCTCTGGTACCGTTGACAGTGAGGAGTTGAATTTTGCTAGCATTGACGACCTGGCGGCCGAGAGAGCACAAGACAGCTGATCTGGATCCAGAACGGTGTGAGGATCCTTGTATGGGATCAGTCAGCAAAGGTGGTTGCTTTACAGCCTCTAGGAAGGCTCAGAGGAGGGTGGACGCTCTTGAAACGCTACTAAAGTAGAGATACAGGACTTCGGTTGTAGGGCAGAGCAGCTGTCACAAGGGACAATCAGAGCTCTTGGGGTGGAGCCTGGGAGAAAGCAGCCAGCTTCATTCAAAAGTGAAGCCAGCCAACCAAGATCTGATTCTCCCAGTTAGTAGCATTAAAACTAATTTGTAGCGGGGAGTGTAAATCTGATATATGAAAGAGCATTACACTCCTCTCCACCCCACCATGTTCTTCCAGTGTTCCAGCTAAGAAATATTAATGTGTTACGGATTGTGAAATCTGAGCTCATGTCATTTTTTTAAAAAAAATTGAGTTGCAGTACCTCCAGGCTTAGATTTTTTTCCCCCACCCCTTCGGTTACCCTTTTACCTTGACATATAAGAACCGAGTCGTCTATCCTATCATCTGGGAAGTATTTATTTCCAGATGGCTTATTCCAGACACTTTATACATCCACAGGGTGTGCGTTTTGCTTGAAACAAGATAAACAAACGCACACTACTAGGTGTACTGCAATTGAGACACCCTCATTGAAAGCTGTTGAAAATGATAAAGAGATCACCAGCCAGGACACCGTAGCTGTTTTCCTTTTATGAATGATTATCTAGCACTTTACATCAATGAGGCAAATCAGGTTTGTTTGTTTTTTAGCCTCTGGCTGCGTGATAAAACCAAGGTTATTTTATTCCCATTCTCCTCCTCCTCTGGGTTTTGGAGTGGCCTCTGGGTTTGATAATCGTCAAAAAGAATAGATTTGCTGCATGTGAAATTTTCAAACGTGTCTTGTAAAGCAGCAAAAGTTACTGCCCAATAAGCCTTTAAATACTCATTTCTCTGCTTCCCGGAGATTCATTTCAGCTATGCAGAATTCACACGGATGTCTTGTTCAGTGTAGCAACCGTGATGTGCAATTCAAGCCTTAGGGACAGTGTTTCCCCGCTTCCCCCCATTAAACTTATTATTGTCTTCAATCCCAGGCTGCGTGTCTGTTCTGTTAATCTCAAATTAGCTGCAAAAATTAATACTTTTGAATTGAAGTTACCTCCAGGCTACAGAAAAAAAATGTCGAGACTCTGGAAACAGTGCAGAGAAGAGCAATGACTATGATAAGAGTTCCTGGAGGCTAAACTGTATGAGGAACAGTTAAAGGAACAAGGTATGTCTACCTTAACAGAGAGAAGGATTAAGGGTGACATGATAACTGTCTTCTGCTCCTCGAGGGGCTGTCACAGAGACGAGGGGGTTGATTTATTCTCCAAAGCACTGGAGGACAGGACAAGAAGCAACTGGTAAGAACCTTGTTAAAGAGAGATCCTACTTGAAACGAAGGAGAAATTTCCTGACAGAACAATTGATCACTGGAACAGCTTGGAGTTGTGGGAGCTCCATTGCTGGAGGTTTTAAAGAAAAGATTGGACATTGAGCCGAGGTGGCGCAGTGGTTAGAGTGCAGCACTGCAGGCTACTTCAGCTGACTGCAGTTCTGCAGTTCGGCTGTTCAAATCTCACCGGCTCAGGGTTGACTCAGCCTTTCATCTTTCCAAGGTGGGTAAAATGAGGACCCGGATTGTTGTTGGGGGCAATATGCTGACTCTGTAAACCGCTTAGAGAGGGCTGGAAGCCCTATGAAGCGGTATATAAGTCTAACTGCTATTGCTATTGCTATTGGTTTGTCTGGAACAGCAATAGCACTTAGACTTATATACCGCTTTACAGTGCTTTACAGCCCTCTCTAAGCGGTTGACAGAGTCAGCACGTTGACCCCAGCAACCTGGCTCCTCATTTTACGCACCTCGGAAGGATGGAAGGCTGAGTCAACCTTAGGGGATGATATAAGAACTCCTGCTTTGGGTAGAATGTTGGGCTAAAAGACCTCCAAGGTACCTTCTGCTATGTCTCTCTGTCTAGCATCTTATTTATTTTATTATTATATTTGCCCCTAATCTGTAACACAAGGTGACTATGATTCTAATTTGTTTTTAACGTGAAGGTAAGGTGCATTAGACAGTAGGCAAATCACAATGCAAATATTACAGAATATGACTGAATTGTCACCCAATGCTTTGATTAAAGAACATGGAAGTTATAAGTAAAATATTAAGATTGAGCTGCTATCCCCAGTGGAGCCCCATTGAATTCAAGGGTGCCTCCTTTTGACCAATTATACTTATGAATGCAGGTAGTCCTCAACTTACAAACAGTTCACTTAGTGATTGGAGTTATAACAGCCCTGAAAAAAAAGTGACTTAGGACCGTTTTTCACACTTATGACCATTGCAGCATCCCCATGCTCATGTGATGACTTTTATTCAGATGCTTGGCAACTGACTCACATTTATGATGGTTGCAGTGCCCCAGAGTTTGAACCAGATCCACTTAACCACCATGTTATTTAATTTAACAACTGCAGTGATTCACTTAACAAATGTGGCCCAAAAAAAACATCGCATAGTGGGTCAAAACTCAATTTCTCACTTAACAGGATAAATTTTGGGCTCAATTGTCCCAAGTTGAGGACTCCCTATGTTTACTTGAGAGAAGCAACTTAGAACTGAGGAGAAAATTTCTGACAGTGAGAACAATTAAATCAGTGGAACAGAAGTTGCCTCCAGAAGTTGTGAATGCCCCAACACTGGAAGTCTTTAAGATGTTGGATAGCCATTTGTATGAAATGGTATAGGGTTTCCTGCAGTGGTGAGATTCAAATAATTTAACAACCGGTTCTCTGCCTTAATGACCAGCTGAGTAGGTGGAGCTCGTTGGTCATGTGACTGGGTGGGCGTGGCCAACTCAAGGTCACTCAGGTCGATGGGGGCTTCGCCTTAGCTGTTACAATGTAATAAGGGTTAACCGGAGAGGCAGTTTCTGTAAGCAGGTCAATAAAAATTAGGCTAGAAACAACACTAGAATGTTTCCTTCCTGCCTTCCTTACAGGATTAGCCCTGTAAAGTGGAAAAAAACAAAAGGAGATTTCTTCCAACAACCAGTTCTCTGAACTACTTAGAAAGTTACCAACCGGTTCTCCCGAATAGGTGCGAACTGGCTGAATCCCACCACTGGTTTCCTGCCTAGGCAGGGGGTTGGACTAGAAGACCTCCAAGGTCCCTTCCAACTCTGCTATTGTATTGTAAGTGCAGCAAAAACCATCCAGGTATAATATGGACAAGATTGTGATAGAAACGTCAGCACAGTACTGCCTGCCATTCTGGTTTACCTTTGAGTAAACGATTTAGCATTCCCAGGGCCCTGACGTGACCTTGAGGCAATAAATGGAGGCTTTCTTTTTTTATTTTTGATAGTTGTGTTCACAGGAAGACTCTGTAACCATTTGGGCTCACTGCCCATGGTGAAAGTGGGATTGATATGTGGTGACGGTAACATGTCCTTCAAATAACACTCGTCTGATGGACTGTTGTACCTGTCGGGCCAGGTGAAATGCTCTGAAATATCAGAACGGCTCATCGTGGTTCCTGATGGAGGCTAATCCATTTTTCAAAGAAAGCGCCAATAGGACCCCCTGCCTATTTGCTCACAAATCTCTAGTGCGTCTCTGAAATTATAGCTGCTTCTGCGTCTTTGACTCTTTCCCTCCCCCCAATGCCTTCAAGTCCATCCCTTCATTACTGCTGCTGAAACAGGCATGTGTGTGCAGGTAATCCTTGACTTATAACCATGCATTTAGTGACCGAAGTTACAATGGCACTGAAAACTTAGAACTGGGCCTGACACTTAGGTTCAATATGCCTTTGAATCTGAGGGCTTGTATTGAGGATGGTTGCAGGATTATGAGGTCACGTGATCATCGTTTGCGACCTCGTTTGACCTCTGGCAAGCAAAGTCCATGGGGCAAGCCGGATTTGCTTAATGACAGCATGATTCATTTAACGAGTGCAGTGATTTCCTTAACTGGCAAAAAAGTTGGAAAATTGGTCATGATTTACTTAACAACCATCATGCTGGACAACAGAAATTCTAGTCCCAATTGTCATAAGTTGAGGATTACCTGTATACTGCACATACTATATACAGCTTGGGGGTGGGAAATGATCAATGAGAGTTGGAGTGAGCATTGTTTTTCAAATTCAGATTTCACTGTAGCTATCCATTGCAGGTGTTTTCGTCTGTCTCTGCTGCCGTTTATTTACCTTTATAAATATTGTCTTTCAACCAAATGAAGGTCAAGCACGGTGAGCCCAAAGTACCATCAAATCCAATAAGATGACTACTACGATAAAAAAAAATGCAGCTGCACGATGGGGGAAGGTAATAGAATTGGGCAGATGGTCCACAGGAGAATATTTCACAAATGGGATGCTACAGGGAAAAAGTGGTCCGTCTGTTTTTTTCTTGGATGATGGAAACCCATGGAAGAGAGATTGAAAGACATCCATATTTAGGCAGACTTAAATAGGAGTGCATGTATTTGGTTCATAAACTATGCATTTATGCTTTGGCTTGAATTTCAAGGTAAGTCCTTTGAAGTCCTCCATGACGTCATCAAAGGATATCGAGACTGGAGCACTCACCCTAAATACTGTTAGGTTGTTGACTGTGGGGCCTGAATAAGATTACAAAAATACCCCCCGTCAAACTTGTTTTCAAACTGGTAAACCAGTGAAACCTCTCTTTCGAGAGTCAGCACACTTAATCCCCATTTTGAGCCTGCGAAAAACATCAATGAACGAAGAGGGAGAAATGTGAGGTTGCTTGGACAAGCTTGATTTAGCAGAAAAACAAGCGGTGACATAACACAAAGGGTGTTTTAGGAGAAACAAGCAGAGGGGTTGAGTGGAGATGCTATTTTGAGAACTACTGCATCTTATTTGTTTAATTTGATTTTTTATTTTTGTTATCTTGGGCCTCTGGAAAACATCATGCAAACCAGTGAAACATTAGAAATCAACCCTGGGCAGGGTGGAAGGGAAGATGGGGCATTGGTTTGTGGCAGCCCCAAAATATGAATTTAGAAGCACCTTTTTAAAATGCCCAATTTTGTCCAACGGTAGCAACGTTTGCGAAGATCAGAGTAATCCGCCATTAAGAGTTCAAGTTTGAAATTCTAACCCTGTCTCTTGACTTCAGCTGTTTTTTGCCTTGGGAAGAGGATATCTAGAATCACACTGGTCGCTCCTGGTGATCTGCCCCACGATTTTCTTATTTACGTTCCTTTTGCAGGAAAAATAGAAACAAAAACACAGCTGCATGACACAATTTTTCCCCTCTGCAGCGTAATACTGTAGCTCATTCCTCTACTTCTGTAAAAGCCTCGTCAGACAGCAGATATAGACCCTTTAGCTCGGGCCCTGCTTCGAATAGTTCTTTCTATCTGCGTGACTCCATCCGTGGGAGGGGTGGGGCCCCCCAAATGATGCAGCTCTTTTCTGAAGAGGCACGGCTGGAGTCGTCTTTGCCACTTCGCTTTGCATGCTGTGCATAAAGGAGGGCGAAGATTTCTGCCTTCCTCAAACCTCCCAGATTTCCTACCTCGTCTCCATGTCTCTGGACTCTCGTTAGGCTGTCCCTCTTCTTGGAGGGGCCTGGCATCCAGCTCGGAAGCGAGAGAGGGTCGTTGCTACCCATCCGCGTCTGAGAGTTAATGCATATTGATGAGGGAGGCTGAGCCCACGGCTCGTTCAGGCTCTCTGCAAAGAGGAGAGGCAGTCCAGTGACTAGGGAACAGCGCGCGGTGTTCCTCCCGCATAGGCAGCTGCCGGCCGGTTCCTCTAGCCGAATTGGTTTTCCTTCCTTCCCTCCATCACTTGGGGCCTACCGGATGGGATGCTGAGGTGAGCGGAGTATTGCCAGCACGCTCAGGTGCGTATTTGTGGAGGCTGGGATGGGCTAGGAGAACCAAAGGGGGGGGGGGTGTCTACTGGACAAGGGCTTCAAAGGTGCTTTCCTCTATTGTCTGCTGTGAAAGGCCCAGCAGATCCTACCTTTTCAGCTCCCCAGGTTATCACCCTTCCACAGCAGCCTGTCATCGGGGTGGGGTAATGTTGTGCCTCTGAAAAAAGAAGGATGAGATGCTGAGAGTTCCTGACAGGTGCATGCATGTTTAGGCAAACCGGGGAGATGCTGGAATGAGGACAGCGCTGTCTTTGTGCACGGGAACAAGATTGGTCTGTTTGGAGGAAGGCATCTATAGGGGGACGGCCTCTTTGCCTATAGATTAAGCCTGCATTCCATGGCTCGGAGGAGAGAGGGCTCGCCTTTTGTTCGAGTGACAGCTGGGCTGTGGGATACCAGGCCGTGTGTTTGTACAGGTGGGAAATGTCTCCGTACATCGAATGGCTGGACCGAAAAGGAAGGAGAGATGTGACCAGGGTTATTTGCGGAGACAAAGAGGTGGGAGGGGGGGGGCTCTGCGATGAGGCCTGCGATATTTGAGCAGCCAGGGTTTTTATTTAGGGGGCTGTATGGAGCATGGGTACGGGCGCTCCTGTGAGGTGGATGTTTGGGGCATTGAGATGGGTTTTGGAGGTAACCTCTTTAGAGGCTCATGATTTCTGGCATTAGACATGGGTGGGAAATCGGTCCCTGATTTCAGGACTGGGAAGAGGCTGGGATGCCTGCTTGTGAAGTGTGTGTGTGTGTGTGTGTGTGTGTGTGTGTGTGTGTGTGTGTTGTGTGTTGTGAGAACTTGTGTGGGAAGCTCTGAGAAGGAGGATCAGGTATATAATATGATCTGCAGGAGCCAGGTGGATGTACCTGCAAGGTCCTGTTGGGTTAGTGGTGAGGCAGAACAAGGGATGTTAAAGTGACTATACTGGAGAAGCTGAAGTCTGCATTCTGCAGATGGATGCTGCAAAAGCAAGGAGAGAAAGGGACAAGGCCATGATTTGTAGCTGTTTTGCTTCGTATTCTTTGATTTTTGAAGATCAGCATTAAAACAGGGCTTTGATTGTTGCTACCTCTTGTAAAGGAAAGCAAGTTTCTTGGTGTCATCCTTCCTTAAATAGCATCATGGTGATGTGAACTATACCAGGAAGTAATAGTTCAAAGAAGCTGGGCCAGGACTAAAATCTGGAACTAGTGTCTTCTGAAGTCCCATGATTTGGACAGGGGTTATTGAGGACACCCTCACTGGCCTTTTAGGAGCACCAGCCAAGTGAAATTCAGCTACCCTCACTCACATCAGCACCCCTGGTTTAGATCTATCTATGTTGTTATGTTGTTGGACTATGCTATGCATTAAAATGCTGGATCTCGGCTATCTCAGGTTGTTGCTGGCTGATGGTCACCACTGCCAGACTAGTTCTGCTGTATTCAGCAAAAGAGGGGTCTTTCCCCCCACCATCATCTTCTCAAACTTGCTGGCAGATCTGTCCAAGGATAATGGATGATGAGGCTTTCCCAGGCCTCTGAGCCTTGCATTTCATAGCTAGAAATCAGGCATATTGAAGGAACTGTCCGAAGAATAAGTCATTGCAAAAGTCATAATGTCTGTTTCTCCACTCTAATTGTATAAAATGAGCATAATAGTGATATGTTTAGTGGGGTTATTGTATGAAAAAGAAAGGGAAAGAAACAAACAAACAAACAAACAAAAGGAAGGAAGGAAAGAAATGAGGGAGGGAGGGAGGAAGGAAGGAAGGAAAAGAAGGAAGGAAGGAAAAGAAGGAAGAAAGGAAGGAAAAGAAAGGACAGACCTATTACACTTACTGAGCCTTTAATAAGCCTCTATTAACCATTTCCTAGTAATTTGCTCTCTCTAGATTGTGCTTTGCTGGTTTTGTTTTGGAGACGCTAAAATGTTGACTGCACGTTCCTAGATCTAAAACTCAGCTCCCTCTTCAAAGTCAGGAGAAGTGAAATCACAGTGGGAGCGGATGGCTCTGTTCTTTCCCAGTTGCAAGTGTGACCTCCTGCTGGGTGGTGCATGGCATGAAACTTGCTGTACAAAGCTGAGTTCTTGGTTTGAGAATGTTGGATGGACTATTATTCAATTCAAATCCCGTTTTAATAACAGCTGTCAGAAGAAAGAGCCAGCGGCTTTGAGTGTACCCATGTCACATGTTACTAGGGTAGATTGTGCAGATATATGACTTATTGGTTACAGTCTACCCTCTGTGACCAATTACATCACATTATATTATAATGTATTTTTGTTTATAACATAGCCATTCTTTCTAAATTTGCATGGACACGTTATATATATTAGCATATGTAAAAACACATGTCTTTTGTTTCCCTTTTTGATGCTGCTGCAGCTCTTCTCTCTTTTTGGAGAGATTGAAGCAGCTACCTAAGTGCCTCGCTTGCTATTTTCCATCTTGCACTTGCCAAGATGTTTTTTCAAAGGCTTCTAACTTACCGAAACACAATATTTCTTTTTGCCCTTGTTCATCTTGGCTTTTAAGCTGATTTGGTGATGAGCTACCGTCTGGCCTATCCATCTAGCACAAAGCTGATGCAGCAAAGCAGCCCTTTCCAACTGGACAGAGAAGAGGAAGAGGTCTTAAACTTCTAGAATCCCTAGCCTGCATAGAATTCTCATTTCGGGAGTTCTGTTCGATTGCCCACCCCCCCAATTTTAAAGAATGTCTGGGACTTCTGAAAGTCAGACGGGAGATTTGTCTTGCTTGCTGTCTTCCCCTGTTGTGACACCTGGCTTGGTTTGCATGTTGGAGTCCCCCATATGTGCTTTTCTCCATTCCTAGCATCACGTGGTCAAGCTACAGGATCATCAGTGAGGGATCTTGTAATTGGGATGTTGGGAAATGTGTCCTGTCGCAAATTGGCACGGTGTTGTCCTTGGATGACTTTCTCTGTGTCACTCTTTCTTCCTCTCCTTCAATGAGTCACCTCTTTCCAGTCTCTGTTCTTAATTCATTGGCCAACAAAGAGCCAATAAGCAAGCAGGCAGCAATAACAAGGAAGACAGGGAGAATATTGCAGGTCCAGGAAGTGATCCCGGCAGCCCTTCATTTGGGAGTGTAAACTTTGGCGCATGCCAATCCTCCTAACCTCTTGTCACTGGGGGAGGTTTCGTCTTGAGGAGGTGTACTGACTCTCATGAACCTAGAAGTCCTTTCCTAAATAGCTGCATGAGAAGAACCTCAGATCAGGGTGGGACACTAGTGCGTGTCTTCTCCCAAAATATGATGGGGGAAGGTGGCATGTTTCAGAACTTTTTGCGCTTTACTTGGGGCTGCCCCTGAAGAGTGTTCAGAGACTACAATTGATCCAGAATGCGGCCGCGCGAGTGATATCGGGTGTACCTAGGTACACCCATGTTACACCTATCCTCCGCGAGCTGCACTGGCTTCCCATCGGTCTCCAAACGCATTTCAAGGTGCTGGTTGTTACTTTTAAAGCCCTACATGGCTTGGGACCTGGATATCTTCGGGACCGCCTCCTGCCACATACCACCCAACGACCCATAAGATCTCACAGGCTGGGCCTCCTTCGGGTACCGTCGACTGGGCAATGCCGGTTGGCGACTACTCGGGGGAGGTCTTTCTCTGTAGCTGCCCCGGCCCTGTGGAATGATCTACCCGCAGAGATCCAGACCCTTCCCACTCTCTCGGCCTTCCGGAAAGCCGTTAAAACCTGGCTGTTCTGGCAGGCCTGGGGCTGTTGACCCCAAAATACGGTCCATTTAGAACGGAGTGCATGGTGTGCTGTTTTTAAATCTATCTTTTCTTTCTCTGTATTTTATTTATTTATTTATTTATTTATTTATTTATTTGTGTACTGTAAACCGCCCGGAGTCCTACGGGATTGGGCGGCATATAAATGTTATTAAACTTGCAAACTAAACTTGCAAACTTTTTAAATACAGAGATGGAGAAAGGAAAATGGGTTGCTGTGCCAAGCAAATTTTATATTTTGATTCTTTTCCTTTGACGTTAACCTTCAATTGCTTTTGTCACCTCATATATGCACCAAAGGGAGTTGGAAGCTTATACAATATAAAGTAGTAATTGGAAGACCAACTTGTATTTTGCTGCCTGTCCAGAAACTAACCATTTCCTTATATCTGGAGATCAGTGGGAGAGGAAGGTAAAGGTAAGTCCTTGACTTACAACAGGCCACTTAGTTACTATTCAAAGTTACAATGGCACTGAAAATATGACCATTTTTCATAGTTATGACCTTTGCAGCCTCCCCCTGATCGTGTGATCAAAATTCAGAGGCTTGGCAACTGGTTCAGGTTTATGACCTTTGCTGGTGTCCTGTGGGGAGGGGGGTGTCATGTGATCCCCTTTTGCAACTTCTGACCAGCAAAGTCAAAGGGGAGACCAGGTTCACTTAACGATCAGGTTACTAATCTATCGACTGCCAGTGATTCTCTTACCAACTAGCAATAGCAATAGCAGTTAGATTTATATACCGCTTCATAGGGCTTTCAGCCCTCTCTAAGCGGTTTACAGAGTCAGCATATCGCCCCCACAGTCTGGGTCCTCATTTCATCCACCTCGGAAGGATGGAAGGCTGAGTCAACCCTGAGCCGGTGACATTAGAACCGCTGAACTGCTGAACTAGCAGTCAGCTGAAGTGGCCTGCAGTACTGTGGCCTGCTGTACTGCACTCTACCCACTGCGCCACCTCGGCTCTATGGCAAGACAAGTCATAAAATGGGGCAAAACGTCTTAACAAAGGTCTCACTTAACAATGGGAATTTGGGGCTCCATTATGGTTATAAGTCAAGGACCACCTGTAGTTAGAATAAAGAAAAGGAAAGAGGTGGAAAGATCAGTGGTTGATGATGTGGATGGCAGGGAGAATCTCTGAATGGCTGCAATAGAGTCAGGTCTGCTGAATCCAATGGAGGCCTCCGTGTAGCAGTCAGAGGGAGAACAAGTGTGTAGGGCTGGGCGCAGGAGTTTAGCATAGGAGCAATGAAAGTGATCGGAGGAAGAGAAGGAGAGAGGGTAGGAAGGGGAAGAGAGAGAGCAGGAGTAGAGAAGAGGTAAGGGAAGAAGGAAGGAGAAGGAGAGCAGGAAGGAAGTAGGGAAGGGAGGGAAGACGGAAAGGAAAGGAGAGGAGGGTGGAAGGGAGAGAAAGAGAAGGTGAGATAATAGGAAGGGAAGAGGAAGAGTGGAGGAAAGACAAGGGAAGAAGAAAGGTAAGGAGAGGTGGGTGGAAGGGAGAGAAAGAGAAGGAGAGGAGGGTGGAAGGGAGAGGAAGAGAAGGAGAGTGGGTAGGAAGAGGAAGAGAGAGCAGGAGTAGGGAAGAGGTAAGGGAAGAAGGAAGGCGAAGGAGAGGAGGAAGGAAGTAGGGAAGGGAGGGAAGAAGGAAGGAGAGGAGAGGAGGAAGGAAGTAGGGAAGGGAGGGAAGAAGGAAGGGAAAGGAGAGGAGGGTGGAAGGGAGAGAAAGAAGGAGAGATAGTAGGAAGGGAAGAGGAAGAGTGGAAAAAAGACAAGGGAAGAAGAAAGAGGTAAGGAGAAGTGGGTGGAAGGGAGAGAAAGAGAAGGAGAGGAGGGTGGAAGGGAGAGAAAGAGAAGGAGAGAGGGTAGGAACAGGAAGAGAGAGAGTAGGAGTAGGGGAGAGGTAGGGGAAGAAGGAAGGGGAAGGAGAGGAGGAAGAAAGAAAGTAGAGAAGGAAGGGAGGGAGAAAAGAAAGGGAAAATAAGGTGGTGTTACAACAGGCGCTAGGGATGGTAAACAAAGCAACCCAAACTGTATATTATAACCTTTTAAATAGAATAACAAAGGTATAAGAATGGCAAAGAAAAAGAATCAACAATATTTTGTTATAAATAGCTAAGTATAAATAAATATAGAATAGTACATAAAAATGGATAACGAATAAGGGGACCATGAATGTAAGATAGAAATGTATAGGAGGGAAACTGTAAAGAAACCTATACGGGACTGCTATATGATATATGATGGAATGTCTAGTTCCTATGTTGTTTTAAGTCATGTGTTTCTTTTTGTTGATGTGTTTATGTGTTTAAAATAAAAAAATTGTTAAAAAAAAAGAAAGTGGTGCTGTAGAGTAGTGGTCCCCAACTTTTCCAGCTTTCCATAGCGGGCATGGCAGAGGGGGGGGAGAGGGGGTGGTTCTGAGCGCACAGCTCCAATTTGTGCATGCAACGGGCATGCGACCCTCTACTTGCCACTCACCCAAATTGAGCTTTGCGCACAAACTCCTGCACACTCATGCACATAAAGCTGCACATCGCTTGCGTGGCCCAGCTCCAAATGGGCCATGGCCCAGAGGTTGGAGACCCCATAAATAAGATACAGAGAGGACTTCCAGTGAGATGATGACGTTTAGAGGCTGCACGTAGATGAGCTCCATCTGATCATTTTAAATTTTATTCCATAAATAAAGATTGGGTAAGATGGGTTTTTTTAAAAAAAAAATTGAAACACACAGCTATGATTTGCTGCCTTTGTAGTTTTTAACCGTGAGGGATGCAATACAATGAGCCAAGGTGGCGCAGTGGTTAGGGTGCAGTACTGCAGGCCACTTTAGCTGACTGTGATCTGCAGTTCAGTGGTTCAAATCTCACCGGCTCAAGGTCGACTCAGCCTTCCATCCTTCTGAGGTGGGTGAAATGAGGACCCGGACTGTGGGGGCAAGTTGCTGACTCAATTTGCTAAAAAAAATTGTAAACTGCTTAGAGAGGGCTGAAAGCCCTATGAAGCGGTATATAAGTCTAACAAACAAACAAACAAACAAACAAACAAACAAACATCCAGTTAAGTTACTTTGTGTGTGAACTTTTAGCTGCTCTGTTAAAACAGGACACTGCTCTGGATATATCATCACGGAGATAGTCTACACTTCATAATCCAGTGGTTATTAGTCATTGCACGATCTCTATGGATGCCATACGCTATATAAATAAATAAGCTATGATTTGATGGCCACAAGCTAAGTCTGCTGTGTATAAGTGCAGCATCCAGAGAACAAAAAAGTGTAAACTAAAGGTGGAAATGTCTCATCTCACAAAATTTACTTTACCTTTCCCAGTTATAATCCAGGCAGCCAGTTAGTAAAGCTGAGCGTACTAATTGAAGCAGGATGGAAAAACAATTGAGAATATAATGAGTCAGAGGGCTGTAATTATTACTGAAATACTTAAAATGGTCTTCACAAGAGGGCTTCTGTTCTACAACAGAGCAGTAGGGATGCTAGAGATTTGGTCCTCAGCGCTTTGGCAGAATTCCCTGGGCAATTCAGGTATAATTCAACTTTCCTAGTCTACAGTGATACATTCATCCCACTGTATTGCTAAGAAGAGATTTGTATCCTCTGTTTTCCTGCTAGCTCCGAGGAATATTTCCTTTTACAGAGGGGAACAAAAAAAGAGTCAGGACAGACATTTTTGGAAAAAGTCCTCTTTTCTGACGTTTGTCTTTTAAAAAAAATTTCCTGGGTCTTGATATTTGTAGAGACCAGCATGGAAATAAACCAGACTGGTTTAGAACCCTTCTTGGCTTGTCATCTGATTACTGCGCATGAAATTCCTAATTGCCCGGGTATTCCAGATAAAGGGATATAGGTTTTAGGCTGAACAGAGATGATCCTGCCTTAAATAAATAGGGTGATAATGATACAATAGCAGTTAGACTTATATACTGCTTCATAGGGCTTTCAGCCCTCTCTAAGCGGTTTACAGAGTCAGCATATTGCCCCCAACAACAATCCGGGTCCTCATTTCACCCACCTCGGAAGGATGGAAGGCTGAGTCAACCTTGAGCCGGTGAGATTAGAACCGCTGAACTGCAGTTAGCAGTCAGCTGAAGGGGCCTGCAGTACTGCACCCTAACCACTGCACCACCTCGGCTCTTTTTGATGATGATGATGTGGTTTTGATTCATGAATGAATAAGGCAGGGAAAAGAACCAACAAAATAATAACTTCTTTGACCCATAGAAACGTAAGACTCATCCAGGAAGATGGGAATTATCGCAAGTAAGATCTGAAGATATAACAGGTGCCCAGCAAGGTGGTTTCTTTAATCCATAGTTTATATACTTGAAATATTTAATCCTTGTAAAAGGTGTTTAATCTCTCTGTCATCCTTCCTGGTGCTCCCATAACTATGTCAATCACTTTACAAGAATTTCTCACAGCCTGATCAGAGTTCTGAGTAAAGTTTCCCAGTTGTGGTTCCCCAATTCTCTTCTCCTTGATGGTTGCCACATCTACGAAAATGATGCTTTGCTTTTCAATGATTGCGATAGTGTAGAAGGTGCATTGTGCTCTAGATGGTAATCACACTGTAAGGGAAAAGACCGTAACATTTTAACACCCCCATTTTCAAGAATTAACACGTAAGTCTTGCACAGTTAAATGTCTATGGAGCTTCTCAGTCATCCAGGTCATGGTTGTCTCAAAGGTGCTTTTTCCAAGAGGCAGCTGGACTTTCTGGTTCTTCTTTGAAGATGTGTCGCTTCTCATCCAAGAAGCTTCTTCAGCTCTTGCATAGATGCCATTAGTATTACTAGGGTTGGTCTCACCTCACAGTCTGCCAGATGTTCAGACTGGATTTGGCCTTTTTGTCTACCTATCAAATCCTTCCCAAGGACCAAGATGTGAATATTTGGTGGTGCTAAAGGTATCGTCAACAGATTGTAAGTTGTTCCAAGTAAAGCTCCCTTTTGCAATTGATTGATGGTGATTTTGTCACTGCTGATGTCTCCATGCCTTCATTGCAAGGAACATTTCTTGCAATCTAAATCTTTTAACTGGAGGTATAGAGACTACAGGGACGTGCAGTCACTAGATGCAAGGGAGGCGGGGCCTCACCAGTCTCCTGAGGAAAAGGAAAGAATTTTAAATATTTTTTTAAAAATAATTAAAGCCAGGGTAATTGCTACCAGATTTCAAGTCACAGTGGCTTGGTGTCTGCTCTCAGTGTTAACTATAGGAGGAGGCCAGAGAACTCGGGGCCTCCTTTGCATAAGGAATTTTTCGCCTTTTAAAAGTTAAGAAAGGGTTAAAAAGCAAAAACTTTCATATGCAAAGGAGACACTGATTCTCCCGCCTCCTGATCGGGGTGACGTGCGGTGAACTTCATGGCCGGTGAGGTTCCCACTCTATGGTGGACATGGCACTGGGGCTTCGGCGGGGCTTTCATGCTTGCCTCACCGGCCATGAAGCTCACCGCACATCACTGAGAGACTAAGGTAAATGCAATGCCTGCACCGAGATAAACAATACTGCTTCTTTTCCTTCCCATGCTGATGCTCCCCTTCTAAAGATGACCACAGGCCATTAATACAGCACAAACGCCCCAAATTTGTTTTTTAAAATAGTGTGTGTAAACTACCAAAGAGGATCTGTAAGGAAGACCCCTGGGAAATTCATAGATTTCAGTCCGGGTTTCACAACCTGACAATCAGTTGCTTACTGAAATGATCCCGGCTTCCCGAAAAAGTTGCAGAATGCTTTCAATTCATCTGCAGATCCTCGAAATGGCAGCAACAGTTGTTTCTTTGTGCCCCAAGGTTGGGGAGGGGAGAGAGGGGGAGTTGTCACAGCAACAGATCTGCAGCCCAATCGCGATGCCTTTTCTTTGCAGTGACTGTGGTGACAATAGAGCAATTTTAATCCAGAAGGAGAGCCGAGGCTCCCATCCATCAATCAGCAAAGAAATCTGGAGGGAGCCAGCAGACCCAGCAGGCAGCCTTTTAAAAAAGCTCTGGTTTACAGAACTTTGCCTTCGTCCCAGGCTGTGTCTGGCGTGATGAATTCGTCTGCTAGATGGCAATATTCAAATAAGTTAATGGTTCCCTTCGGAAATTAAATTGGTTCAGCCTTCCCCTGCCTTTGCCCCCTAAATTTATCAAATCAAAGCCCAATGCTTGGAGGCAATCTGGGTTTAGCTGGCAGGGGAACCTTCAGAGCCAATATTATTTGTGTTTTTACTGCCAGCATCAAGCAGCTGCAACTCAGCTCCTGCAAGGTCTTTTCTTAAGGTGGATTATTATAGACACGATCATACTTTTCAATTAAGGCAGCTTGTGAATCTGCCTCTTCACATTGCAGCATTGTCTTTGCTTGAAAGCCAGGTTTCCCTGGATATTCAATTGTACATGCATTCAATTGCTTAAATTAGAGCTGGATCTCTCCCCCCCCCCCCATGTCCTTGGACCTGAGAGGTTGAGTCATCAGAGAATCGCTGCAGAGGGAGGATAAATCTTCTTCCTTTTTGATTTTGTCAAAAAAGATGGCGTTTTGGCCACCAAGGTGGATCTGACTCTGAACGTTAGCTCAATATAATTAAGCTATTTTCAAATATAGAATTGCCCAAGCGTTTTCCTTCTTCCTTTTTGTGACAGGGTGGTGTGGTGTGTGTGTGTGTGTAGGGGTATTGTTATCTTTAATTGCTGCAATATTCTGCCTGGTTCAAGGGAAGATTCAGCAACATAGACAGCTTTCTGTTCCTCACCAAAAGGAGCTGATTGCAATTATGGTGGATAATTTCAGAGAACCATTGTTACATTAGTCTTCCTGTTCAGAATATTACTCTGTTAGAGATATGGTAGTTATAGGTGGGAATTCTCTAGCCCTAACTCACACCATTCATTTGTTGTGATACTTCTTTACAATGTGTGCAAATACCGTATAATGTGAGAAGTTTTATTTTCAAAATCATGGTACCGTCCTGTCTTCTTTGATACATCTGCTGCTTCTGTTCTGTTCTAAGTTTTATTTACATATCTATTTGTATCTCAACTTTATTATTTTGACAAAAACTGAAGGCAGCCGACGTATCCAACACATCTTCCTTTTCCTATTTTCCCCAAAACAATATCCCTGTGAATTGAGTTGGGCTGAGAAAGAGTGACTGGCCCTAAAATCACCCAGCTGGCTTTCATGCCTAAGGCGGGACTAGAACTCACGGTCCTCCACTTTCTTGGTGCTTTAACCATGAGACCCAACTGTGGCTGGTTGAGATTAGATATTATTAGTTCTTCTGCTGTTGGAATCAGTTGTTTTATTTATTATTAAATTGTAACATTTTAATCTTCTTTTATTTCTATCCATTATCCTTAAACATGATTCCAAAGAAGGGTGATATTAATCCCCCCCCCCACATAACTATTTTCTGTATGTTGGAAACAAATAACAGTTTGGTTTAAAAAAAACTATTTGAAAATGTTAAAAAAACTCTCTAAAACCTCTAATGCTAGAAAGATACAATAATACCATTTTAAGCGAAGCACTGGATGAAGAGGAATATCTTAGATTGGTGCTGAAAGCTTTAAAAAGCTTGGTGGTCAGTTGTAATAAACAAGGAAGAAATTGTATTATCAAGAAGTGTTTGGTATCTTATTGGGGTTCTTAAAATGTCTCTCTCCTTCCTTTTTCTCCTGCTATTTTCAGCAGCAAAAACTTCTATGGTAACTAAACGCCAGGAAGCAAAAGCTTGTCCTTTTTTGCTACTCTTGCATAAAAGTGTTTTCCTGAAAAAGATGAACCCAGATTTGTTGGAACTTAGGGTAATTTTTACTCCAAGCAATGGGACATAACCAATGCTCTACTGTTAATGCCAGGATCGACTGGCTACTACCATTGCCTCATTTATGTTCCTTCTCTTGCAGAGGCCATCCTTCTTCCATTTGCCAATCCAACATGGAAGCCCCTCTTGTAAGCCTGGATGAAGAGTTTGAAGATCTGAGGCCATGCTACATAGCGGATAGGGAAGAGAAAGCTCATTATTTTTATGGCTCTTCAGCTCAGCACTTGGAGGATCCTTCTCTTTCTGAGCTTGAGAACTTCTCTTCTGAGATCATCAGCTTCAAGTCCATGGAAGATTTGGTCAATGAATTTGACGAGAAGCTCAATATTTGCTTTCGGAATTACAATGCCAAAACAGAGAACTTGGCTCCCGTGAAGAACCATTTCCAGATCCAGGAAGAAGAGGAGAATCTGCAGGATGAAGAGTAAGTCAAGAAACGAACAGTCATAGAAATTGTTTCTGGTTAGCACTTTCTCAGTGTTTTCCACCTGGAGGCATCTAATAGAACATCTACTGATTCAAAGACATACCAGCTTTTCTTCTTCCTTTTATTTTTATTTTCCCCTTTACTGAAAGTGATTTATTTTTAGGTCCCCTTTTTGAAATTGAATTATGGACTCAAATTATTTGAAGGGCTCCAAGTTGAGAAAATCTGATTTGGTATAAAAGCATCTATTCAGATAGATACAAAATTGTGTCCATTAAAAAGAAAACATCCCAAAGATGCAATTGCATTTTTGTGCAACTTTTAAAGAAAACAGCTGCAAGTGGATGTGAAAACAAGAAACAGCCAAAAAGTTCAAACAAAGAAGCAAAACTAAATTTATAGATTCTTCCTTTGTTAGTGTAACAATTATTTAGTTTTTGTTCCCTAGATCAGGGGTCCCCAGGCAAGGCTATATCTATGCATGCGCAGGGTAGCATGTGAAACCATGCTCCTACAGTCCTTGACTTATGATTATTTGTTGACAGTGGTTCAAAATGATGACAGCCTTTGGAAAGGTGATTTATGACCTGTCCATGAAGCTGTGACCATTGCACCACTCCTGTGGTCACATGATAGCAATCCAGGCACCTGGCAACTGGCTCTCAATTATGACCAATTGGGGCATCCTGCAATCACTTGATCACAATTTGCAACCTTCCCGGCTGTTTCCAACAAGCAACATCGATCGGGGAAGTTGGATGTGCTTAACAATCACAGTAAACATTGTCCTAAAATTGGGTCTGGTCATGTGATGACTCATTTAACAACCAAATCACTTAGTGATCAAAAATTTCCATCCAGATTGTGGTTGCAAGTTGAGGGCTGACTATAATTACTATGATAATAATTCTAAATGTGAAGCTTTACAGATGAATTAGCAGAGGAACCTTGGTGCAAATTTGTGTTGGCCTGGTGGATTTCTGCCTTTATTACTAATCAGCTAAACATTAGTGGCCACTTTAAGGTGGCAAATAGTTTAGATGCTATTTTACAGTGATAAGTATGCATGGTTTATGCACATTTGGGAGGCAGGAGGGACCAGCAACAGTTGATTTTCTGTCCAAGAAAATCCAATATCTCATTCACAAAGAGAGGCATGACTTCTGTCTGAATTCCCACAAGGAACAGATTTTCATAATTTTTGTCCTTCTGGCTGTTGATCTGTTACTGACCTGCTGTACTCCACACAGCTGGGAGGATTTGGGTTTTTCTTTCTTTATCTTGGCTTGATCCCAGATATGAAGTTGTTTGCTTTTTACTTGAATGCACACATTGTTTACTATTATAAACGATATCCCCGTGGAGATCCGGACACTTACTACCCTCCCGGCCTTCCGCAAAGCTGTTAAGTCCTGGCTGCTCCAGCAGGCCGGGGGGCTCTCGAAATATTCAGCCCCCCCGGAGATTGTGATTGTTGTATATTTTAATGTTGTTTGTGTATTATTCCCCCTCCCTTGTTTTATTGTAAGCCACCCGGAGTCCTTCGGGAGTGGGCGGCATACAAATCAATAAAATTATAAACTATAACTATAAACTATAAAGACCTGCGAACAGATGTGAACTTTTCCAAAACCGGGATATTAAAAAATACATTGTCTGAGAACATTCTAGGTATGGTCCAACGCTTGCAGAAATCAGCCAGTAAGCTCTTTAATGGGAGAGCCGGATTCTAGTGAAGGTTACACCATAGAATGGGATGCTGATATTGCTTTGTGAAATGCAACTCTGGTATTTGGGGAAATAAATTGGATTTGCTTGCCTATGAGCCCAGCCCAGACATATGAATATCAGGCTGGTAGATCAAGACTGTGCCTATCTTTCTGGCCTTTAGGAGATTGGCCTGTAATCCCATCAGTTTCAGAAAGAGTCCAGCCTGTTGGCTTCTGAGGAGAGATAATTCTAGTTCCTTCCTTTTGATGGGAAGTGTCAGAATATTGGCAGGCACTCTTCAGTTTTAAAATAGAACCAGTTGCATCCAGTTGAATCATCCTTACTGTCAGGACCAACCAGGCTGATGATTCAAGGAGGTGCACGCATTCCATCGTTGTCATGGTTGAAACTGAAACAGAGAACCCGCAGCTGTACTATCATTGATCTGGCTCAGTTTTCACTGTCTACTTGTCCGTCTCTTGGGGTTTGAATGACAGAAGACTGGAAACTTCCACCCAATTAGCCAGCGAGTGTCCTTGGTTCTGTGGTGGGATTTTACTTGGTCCACACACAGTAAGTGAAGATCTGCCATTCGAGTTCTTTTGAATGAAGAGCAGCCCTGAGCCATAACATGGCAATTGCCTTAATAACTACAGGTATTATATAAAACCACACGGGCAGCTCTATAAACCACAATTTTACAAAATGGAATAAGAGCCCTCACCTTAAGCAAAGCCCTCAGCTGTCCTCAGATTAAAATCCACAAAACATATTTTTTTGCTTTGTAAAGTAAACATTGCCACTGTATAAATAAGGTTAGTAGGAATAACAATGTTTAATAACAACAATCAGAGCAATAATATCCTGGGATAAGAGACATATAAACAGCATTTTTTCTAGTCCATGACTAGGAAACAAAGACAACCAATATAAATATAAATATAAATGTAAATGTGTATGTGTATGTGTATGTGTATATATATGTAATATATATATGTAATTAGTGTCACAACCCCTGGTATGCCCAAATATGGGAGGAAGTTCACTGCTTCCATTCTCTGTCCATCGGCTCGTCACAAGAGACCATCTAGACACAAACCCAACATTTTTACTGTTGCTTTTGTTACATTTGTGTTGTATTTGTGCTGATAAATAAGATAAATAAGTGGTTAACACATCTGCCTAATATGTAATACAGCCCAGGTTCGAATCCCAGTAAGGGTATGGCTAGCTGATGAGAGCTTAATAGCTTGAAATAGATCTATACTAATCTCCCTTTATTTATTTATCAGCACTAATACAACACACACACACACACACACACACACACACACATATATACACACACACACATACATACACACACACATATATACATACATATATATATACATATACATACATACATACACACACATATATACATACATATACACACACAGACATATATATATATACATATACATACACATATACACATACATACACACACACACGCACGCACACACACACACATATATATATATTTCAAACACAGACAGAAAAAGAAAAAACCAAATAGAATTATTTGGAAAAAAATAAATGAACTGAGATAAATAGATAGATAATAGATAAACATATTACCGTATATACTCGAGTATAGGCCGACCCGAATATAAGCCGAGGCACCTAATTTTACCACAAAAAACTGGAAAAGTTATTGACTCGAGTATAAGCCTAGGGTGGGAAATGCAGCAGCTACCGGTAAATTTCAAAAATAAAAATAGATACCAATAATGTTTTTGAATATTTATTTCAAAGAAAAACAGTAAACTAGCGGTGTATTCAATGAAATACTTCACTCACCTCATGATGCTGATGTCCCGCTGTGATGATGATGTCCCGTGCAGCCGCGGGAGCGATGTCCCGCCTCCTATGACACACGGCACAGTGATTCCTATCATTGGATCACTGTACCAGAGGAGGTGGGACATCGCTATGTGGCTGCTTGCCATAACAAGGAGGAGGTGGGACATCGTTGCAGAGCGGCAGGAGGGGGAGGAAGGGGAATCGTAAGACAGCCCTGCATTACATTAGAACGTGAGGAGGGGGGATGGTGCGGTGCGCACTGCGCGGCAAACTGACACAGAGGGAGGGGAAACTCACAGGGGCACTGGGCCATTCACGAGTGTCACCCAGCGGCATGGCCCCACCCCTTTTTCTCCTCCATTTCGGGCAAATTTTTCACTGACTCGCGTATAAGCCGAGGCGGCTTTTTTCAGCCCAAAAAGTGGGCTGAAAAACTAGGCTTATACTTGAGTATATACAGTATCTATTTATTTATCTAAATAAATCTATCTAATGTAGAGAATGCTAAATCAAGAGACGTAAACATCTATATACCAATCCGGAAGAGATAATTGAAAAGCCAAAAAGAAAACAGAAAGACTAAAGCACCTCCTCACCAGCAATCAGCACCCAGATAAGCAAAGATCAACACCACAATTAACACTAGACCAACAATCAAGGAGCAAACAATACCCAATCAAGGAACCATAGACTCAGATAAACAAGCTAGCAGTAAACAGCAACCTAATCAAGACCACAATCACCAACACTGACTGGGCAAACCACTGGCATGTAATATGAGAGCAGACCTCACTCCTTTACTAGGAGTAAAATTTTGACCTAGTTGGGTTCAGAAGTGCCGGCAAACAAATAAAACCAAGTTCAGAAAGTATAAAGGACACCACAGCTCAACCCTGAGCTACAAATACTTTCTCTTGTTGGAAGAAATGTCCTTCTGGGTTCAGTTCCAAGTGGGGAAAAAAGACACTGGAAACATGGAGGCTGCTTGGAAAGATGGTTTAATGGTGGACAGGACCACATGGCTTGAGTCCTGAACAGAAAAGGGGGATCACATGCTTCCAGATGTTGGGTGAAGGCTGAGCACTGCTTCTTCGCAGATGTCCTGTGGTGAGATGGGTAAAGGGCTAATACTATCATGCCTTAATCCCATCACCCTGGAGCTGAAGGGGGGAAATCTTTGTTATGTAGAATAGACTGGCTCAGGCATTTTAATGGCTTATTGACAAAGGTGGGGGCTATTAAGAGTGAGTCTGTTTCCTACCAAAAAACATGTTTCTCCATTTTTTATCCAGGGAAATATAATATTCTGCTTTTTCAATATTTCCCAGGATATTTCATTTTTCTAGGAGAGGGGTGAGTGCTAACTTCCTACACTTCTATCAATAAATCAATAATTTTCAAATGAGGCTAATACCAAGAGACAAGTTTTCCATTTCTCTCTCTCTAATACCTATTTATCTCAGTTATAGTGACTTATTTCATTTTTTTTCATTATTTTCTTCTTATGTTAAGTCAAATGGCTAGATATTGCTGGTTTTAAGAGACGGATGGAGTAGGACTCACTTTCTGCTCCTCTTCTTTTTTTTTTAATGAATATTTTTATTTCCATTTTCATTTTCATAACACACACTCACATGTATACTATACATAGCCCGTATCATATGGTATTAAATAATAATTACATCAGTTCCTCTTGTCAACAATGCCCAGAAAAATAGAAACCCATTATAGCTCTTCTGCTCTCCATACATCTCTTTCTTCTACCACCCTCCAACTTTCTATCTTCCCTCCATCATTCTTTTTTACTCTACTCCCCCTCCCTTTCTACTACTCCTCTCTCTACAATCCACTCCTCCTTATCCTTCTCATCTTCCCCCCTTACCCTCTCTCCTATCCTTCTCTTCCCCTCTTTCTTCTCCCTTCTATTTCCCACTCCTCCTCTCCTTGGTGTATTTCCGCTACATGTCAATATGCTTAACATATCCTAGTTTAAAAAAAATAGTAATAATAATAGCAATGAAAATATAAGAAAAAAAACCAGTATACATGTGGGGTCAAATTACATTAAAATCTAACACGTCTCATCAAACCTAATATATATCCCTCCCCCCTCCCCCCCAACCCCCCCCAACCTACCCCCCCCCCGGCTTCCCAGAACCCGTACACGGTATAGATTTTTAACAAACACAGTCTAAAATATATTGGAAAAAAGAATAAGAAATTAATAACATCTTTCCATTGAACTCTTCTTTTTCTCATGAGAGGTGAGGACAATCCCTGTTTCTGTTCACTGAGTCATAGTTTAACAAATGCTCCCATTTTTTGTGATGTCTTTATAAACAATGTGATGAAACACATAATGAGAGCTATCTGCTATCCATAAATATGAAGTTGTAGACCAAAAGGCACATTGTGATGCCTCCATCTGGAATGGGGTGATCAGTCGGGAGTGATTTCCCAAGGATATTTTAGGAATCTGTTCCAAAAGATTAATATTTTTATTGACGTGGACTAAAGCAATCTTTATTGGTTAGCTATGCACAAGATCCTCTGACGTTCTTATTTGTCCCCACTTCCTATCTAATGTTGCCACAGAATTATTTTCTCTTTGATTTGTTCAGGACAGTTTCAGCCATTTTGGAGAGAATAGACACGGAACCAGAGGCTAATATCTGCAGAAAATACATTCAATAAACAGAATTGGATTTAGGACTTAATTCATAGCTGAGCCAGGAGACCTCAGAGTGGCCTGAGGTGATATGACACATCTTTCGGCAGCTCACATTCTTTGCAGTTTTGCTCCTTGGCTGTCAAAACATAAATAACAGAGATGGGTCTCACAATATTGAAAGTAGATGAATGTATTACTGTTGACTTTTTCCCCCAGAGTAGAGGGATGAAATTAAGAACAGAAATATCCTGGTGGTTACAGGTAAAGTAAGCCCCCCTGCCCAATGTTTTCTGATGCTTGTGTTAGAATTCATTCAGTCTTTAATTAGCAGACCCTAAAGCAACCAATTATGTTTGTAGAAGATCTTGATTACATTAGGAATCCTTCCAAATACAAGCTTTACACTGATCCAAAACTGGTGTACCCCTGAATGATTCTAGGGGATTCTAGTGGTGGGCATGTGAAGTCTGTTTAAACTTTAGAAGGTAATGCCATGGCTGCTTCTTCTGAGAAAACACGACATCTACATTTTCTGCATTTCGTTTTTAGCTGCAGTGCGTGAACTGCTGTCTTATTCCATTTCCCAGTCCTTCCGTTTTCTCTCCCTTCCTTTCCTTAAAACAAAAGCGTTGGGATGTTTTGCTGCCTGTTCTGTTTGGCTTTATTGCACGCCTGCAGAGTGGCAAACACAGCTAGGGAGAAACAAAGAAACAGACAGGATACCAACAATTATTAATGCTGGTCTGTTGGCTAATGGGAGAGTATGCACAGGGATTGAAGGTGATGAAAGTGAAGATCCACATGATGTACTGTGAAGTTGTGCAAAAGTATTACTGTTGGGGGGAAACAAAACCACTGCCTCTGTAGAAGGGACTTTATATCCACTTTTGTGAAGCTATGCTTAATATGAAATAATGTCAAGGTAAAGAAAGCATGCTTAGATAGTTTAAATTCTGTCTATTATTATTAGCTGAGAAATCTCTCTCTTTCTCTCTCTCTCTCTCTCAATCATATATATATATATATATATATATATATATATATATATATATATATATATATATATATATATATATATATATATGTTATATTTATGCTGATAAATAAATAAAGGGAGACTAGTATAGATCTATTTCAAGCTATTTAGCTCTCATCAGCTAGCCATGTGACTTTAAGTATATATATATATATATATATATATATATATATATATATATATATATATATATATATATATATATATAGTTGTTCGGGTTTTCTCCTGCGTAGAATTGGAGATGTCTTGGCGACGTTTCGACGAAGTCTACTCCTGGAAACACCAAACCTGAAGTAGTCTGAAGCAGCCTGAAGATGACGAATGAGACTTCGTCGAAACGTCGCCAAGACATCTCCAATTCTACGCGGGAGAAAACCCGAACAACTAGAGACCTACATACTAACACCCGCGAAAACCTCAGAAAACATATATATATAATTTAGTGTCACAACCCAAATATGAGAGGAAGTTCACTGCTTCCATTCTCTGTCCATCGGCTCGTCACAAGAGACCATCCAGATAGAAACCCAACATTTTTACTGTTGCTTTTGTTACATTTGTGTTGTATTTGTGCTGATAAATAAGATAAATAAGTGGTTAACACATCTGCCTAATATGTAATACAGCCCAGGTTCGAATCCCAGTAAGGGTATGGCTAGCTGATGAGAGCTAAATAGCTTGAAATAGATCTATACTAGTCCCCCTTTATTTATTTATCAGCACAAATACAACACACACAAACACACACACACACACACACACATATATATACATATACACACATACACACACATACATACGCACACACATATATATACATATACATACATACACACACACACAGAAACATATATATATATATACATATACATACACATACACACATACACACACACACACACATATATATATATTTCAAACTCACAGACAGAAAAAGAAAAAAACAAATAGAATTATTTGGAAAAAAAATAAATGAACAGAGGTAAATAGATAGATAATAGATAAACATATTATCTATTTATTTATCTAAATAAATCTATCTAATGTAGAGAATGCTAAATCAAGAGACGTAAACATCTATATACAAATCCGGAAGAGATAATTGAAAAGCCAAAAAGAAAACAGAAAGACTAAAGCACCTCCTCACCAGCAATCAGCACCCAGATAAGCAAAGATCAACAGAAATAAATATTTTTAATGTTCAACTCCTACTGAAAACCTTCCTCTCTCTTTTTAACACCATTGGGCTAGATCTGGGCCAAGTCATCTTAGAATTCAAATTAAATCAGGTCTAACACATGTTTAGCTTGGATGTATTTATACGAGGGGTCCTTGGTGCTCTCTGAGCTTTTCTTGCTGATGTTTCATTACCCAAATTTAGAAACATCATTGGTGCACGTCATGTTGTGTTTGAACTCTGTAGATCAAGCTAACAGCCTTGAGGGAAGCATCTCTGCTTCCAAGACAGATTCTCTATATTAACACTTCTTGCTTTCTTCTGCAGGGTCTGGGATGCTCTAACAGACAATTACATCCCATCCATCACCGAGGACTTGAGGGATCCCAACATTGAAGTGCTCAACGGCAATATCTCCGACACAGAGGTAGTTACCTGGATGGGCAATAGCAATAGCAGTTAGACTTATATACCGCTTCATAGGGCTTTCAGCCCTCTCTAAGTGTTTAACAGAGTCAGCATATCGCCCCTCAGTCTGGGTCCTCATTTCACCCACCTCAGAAGGATGGAAGGCTGAGTCAACTTTGAGCCGGTGAGATTTGAACCGCCGAACTGCAGATAACAGTCAGCTGAAGTGGCCTGCAGTACTGCACTCTAACCACTGTGCCACCTTGGCACATCTCAACTTTCCCCTTCATTGCTCATAAGATAAAACTGGTGGCATACTTGTGCTGAAGTTCTGTTTGAAATCCAAGAAATAGGAATGGCTGTCTTAAAAGTTAAAATAACATTTGGCTGTCTTTTCACAAGGCAGAACCTAAGAATATACCAAAAATCCTTCCTGGAGAGCAGTACAGACTTCCCAAGTTTCCATAAATAACAATATTCCCATATTTATGTTGGGTATTCTTAAAAAAATAGTTGGAATCATAGACACTTCCCATTCCTTCCTTCTCCCCTATCTGTTTCTTTTAAATCAGAAAAATATGAGTGAAATTTAGCTGGCACTGGTCTGTTTCAATTAACACAGAACCATTTCATAATGTACAGTAGCTTTCATTGTTGATATCAGTCCTCTATTAGCAGTAAGCCAGTTGATGCTCTGCACTACAACTTCCCTTAATGCAACTTTACGGTGTTCCCAGCCACAGTGGAAATTGAACATCTGAAGGGCACCAGATTGAGGAACGTGGTTTTAGTGAGATGGAATTTAAATTCTGTTAGAGAAGCTCAGTGTCCCAGTTGTGGTGGAGATTTGAATGTTGGGGAGAAGAAAAAATATGACCTCTTACCTAATCTGTGGTGTGTGTGTGTGTGTAGCCTCGAAGGCTTAATTGGACCTTCTCTTCTTTATGTCACAAAAACCTTTCTTTGAATAAAATTCCGAGGTATGATTTTGCTCCCAAGCAAGCATTTCTAATAACTACAATAGTCATTGAGAAGGCTGAAACCATTTTTGGGGTACTGCTTTGTAGGAATCTGGAGGGAATGCTCTCCATTGTAGTCTTCTGAGCCCTTTCTAGTGCTCTCCTAATATTTAGGAGTTCAGCTTCCACTTGTCTCAACCAATACAGCCAATGACAAGGGATTGCTGCAGTTGTGATGCTAAACATCTGGAGAGTATCTAGCAGCTCCCCTGCCATAAACCACATCTTAGGTTTAAGGTTTAAGGTTTTAATGGATTTGTATGCCGCCCAATCCCGAAGGACTCCGGGCAGCTTACATAAAAACAATTTTAAAAATATTAAAAGAATTTAAAATACAAGACAAAGCGAATTAAAAGAACACAACATACACTCAATCTCAGTGGGGCTGGAGTTCAATCAAGATCAGCAGCCCCAGGCCTGCCGGAACAGCCAGGTCTTAAAAGACTTTCGGAAGGCAGAGAGAGTGGGGAGGGTCCGGATCTCAGGGGGTAGATGGTTCCATAGGGCTCGGGCAGCTACAGAGAAGGCTCTCCCCCGAGGAGCCGCCAGACGACATTGTGTAGTCGACGGCACCCGGAGAAGGCCCATCCTGTGAGATCTTATTGGGCGCTGGGAGGTATGTGGCAGGAGGCGGTCACGGAGATATCCAGGTCCTAGGCCATGTAGGGCATCTTCTGTGGTCAGATGTGCCATACTTTAACCTGAGGATGGAAGGAGCCATTGGCTTAGAGCTCATCAGATCCTTCAGGATCCTTAAAGATCCAACCTGGAACCAAGGAGAAATTTTCTGACAGTGAGAACAATTAGTCAAAGGAGCAGCCTGCCTTCCAGAGTTGTGGGTCCTCCATCACTGGAGGTTTTCAAGAGGAGATTGAATGGCCATTTTTCTGGAATGAAATAAGTCAGGGGGTTGGACTAGAAGACCTCCAAGATCTCTGACAGCTCTACGATTCTATGTAGGGCACCGCTGGCAGAAGCACTGGTAAGCCAGGACATCTTCCAGTGCTGAGATGGCCCCAACATCAACTAACACCATGCAGTGTATACTTCCCATTCCCAGTCAAGATGGCCCTTCGGTACCTCACTCTTCCAGGAAAGGCAATTTGAAACATCTTCCATACCCTTTTGGGAGCCCTTCAGTAGCCATCTTATCCTGTGCAGTGAGTTGTGCAATCGACCACTCCAGGAAACGGAGAAGTTGACAACACCAGCCAATGCAGCAATTCAGCAGAATAAATTGCAACAGTCAGGGAAATGGTGAGATGAGCACATATTGATTGCCTTTCCAAATCAAAGTCGTGAGACAGCAAGGGCAAGCTGGAGAGCCTGTGGCTTGAAGGGAATGGCGAGAAAGGATTTCCAGATAACAAGGCAGATTCCGTACTACTATCACCTCTTCCTTCCCCACCTTCCCCAATGTCTGTCCAGATTGCTGCCTTTAGAGATGTCCCATTTGCTTTTAGTTTGCCTCCCTTTTCCTGGTTCCCATGAATCCACTGAAAGCAAATCATATCAAAAGAAGATGAATATTAAAAATGTCTTAAAAGCTACTTGCTCTCCCCAGAGACCTAATAAAGAAGGCTAAGAGGGTTAACCCAGTGTGAAAAAAATGGTCATTGTAACATCAATGTAATGATGATGATGATGATGATCACATTATATATTTAGTAACATATATCTTAATATTGGGGGTGAGGTTCTAGGAATATGTGCTGGTGCAAAAATATATTCACCTATATATCTTAAATGGGAATTATCACAGTGGAAGGAATAAGAATGATTTTTCTAGACATTTCAAAGATCTTGAGACATGGAGAGCATTTAGTATAATTTTCACTTACAATGTAAACTTTCTGGAGCTCTCCATTCAGAATTATAAATTACATAACAATAAGATGTTCACCAACTTGCTCAATCAATAGATCACAATGTTTTCCAACCTTGGCCATTTTAAGATGTGTGGATTGCAGCTCCCAGAATTCCCCAGACAGCTTTGCTTTGCTGACTGGGGCATTCTGGGAGTTGAAGTCTACACATCTTAAAATGTCCAATGTTGGAAAATACTGCTTTACAGGAAATGCAAGGCAACTGGGTGGAATTTGTCTATTTGGAAACACAACACAGAGAGACACACCCCAAAGGCTACATTCAACTTTGAAGAGGCACAGTCTCTCTGACTGATGGCCTCACCCTGCCGTAAGCTTCAAATTTTGAGGGTTTTTTTCCTCTCTAGCTGTTGCTTTAAATTATCTCTGTGTGTTCCTGATGCCTGGTTGTAAGGTCACTTGAGGACGCGTTGGGAAATTAAAATGGTAACTAGCCTTGGCAGGCAAATTTCAGCAGGTATTAACGCTTCCTTGTGGGCTTGCCAGTTCCCCCTAGAAGGAATGGAGATGATGCTGACACTAAGGGGGGGAAATCCTTCCTCTTAAAAGCCCTTCGGACAGCAGCAGTTTTGGTCTGTTTCTGTCAAGCAGGACCTTGAAGAAGCTGTTTCTCCTTCAGTTCTCCAAGATATTTCCTAGGACAATTTTGCTTGTCTCTCCCATTTCTTGGACAATTCCTTCTCCCAGATCTTGACAGAAGTAATCCAGTCAAGTATGCTCAGTGAAGGGCAAACATACCACTACAGTGTGTGTGTGTGTGTGTTTGTGTCTGTGTGTGTGTTAGTAAAACACAATCTGGCGTTTGAGAAATGCCATAGATCCATTTAAAGGTAGAGCTTCATTTTTTTGAAGTGAAAGGTAAAAAAAATATGAAGGTTTTCTTTGTCCGGTCCAATTGTGTCCAACTCTAGGGGTTATCTTATCTCTATTTCCTAGCTAAGGGAGCCATTGTTGTCTGAAGATGCTTTTAGAGTTATATGTCTGGCATGATTATACATTAAGGTGCACAGAATCTGTTACTTTCCCACCAAAGTGTACCTATTTATCTACTCGCTTACCTAGCATTTCGAACTTCTAGGTAGGCAGGAGTTGAGGCAAGAACAGGAGCCCTCCCTGTAACGTGGTGCTTGGATTGTGAACTGTCAACCTTCCAGTCAACAAATCCAGTGTCTTAACCACTTGGCTACAATCCCTCAATTGTATGTGCTATAAGAATTGGTGTGAGATTCCTTTTTTCCCCTCTACCTGTAAATCACAGCAACACCTACATGAGCCATGGTGGTGCAGTGGTTAGAATGCAGTACTGCAGGCTACGTCTACTGACTGCCAGCTGCCTGCAGTTTGGCAGTTCGAATTTCACCAAGCTCAAGGTTGACTCAGCCTTCCATCCTTCCGAGGTGGGTAAAATGAGCACCCAGATTATTGGGGGCAATAGGCTGACTCTGTAAACCGCTTAGAGTGGGCTGTAAAACACCGTGAAATGGTATATAACTCTAAGTGCTATTACTATCTTCCTTCCTTCCTTCCTTCCTTCCTTCCTTCCTTCCTTCCTTCCTTCCTTCCTTCCTTCCTTCCTTCTTTCCTTCCTTCCTTCCTTCCTTCCCTCCCTCCCTCCCTCCCTCCCTCCCTCCCAGTGGTTAGAATGCAGTATTGCAGGCTAATTCTGCCAACTGCCAGCAGTTCGATCCTGACCGGCTCAAAGTTGATTCAGCCTTCCATCCTTCTGAGGTTGGTAAAATGAGCACCCAGATTGTTGGGGGTCATATGCTGACTCTGTAAACAGCTTAGAGAGGGCTGTAACGCATTGTAAAGCAATATATAAGTCTAATTACTATTGCTACATGGAGCCCATATTTGCTACTGAATCTGCTTGCTGTTTTCTTCTTTTTTTCAGATCCATGAGAAGGAGGAGGAAGAGCTTAATGAGAAGAGTGAAAACGATTCTGGTATTAATGAGGAACCTCTACTCACAGCTGATCAGGTACAAGCAAACTCCCCTCCTGATCTTCCCTATGGGAAATATTGGAAATAAAATCAGGGATTTCTTCTAGCTACTGCAGTAGTAGAAACCTCTCCCCCCAACTTTTGCCCCTGTTTAGTTATTCAAAAAAAAAATCGATGAAAAAAAAAAGAAGATCCTTTGATAAAGGAAAGGTTAGAAATTTTCTAACCAAACACCTTTCAATGTTCTTAGGCCAGAATTTATACATTCACAAGTTCATAAAGAGAACCAGTTTGGTGTAGTGGTTAAAATATCAGGCTAGAGAGACTGGTTGACTGTGAATTCTGCCTTGGGCACAAAGCCAACTGGATGACTTGAACCAGTCACTCTCTCACAGTCCTAGAAAGGAGACAATGGCAAACCACTTTTTTGGGGGGGAGGGGGAAGCCCATCTTGCCAAGAAAGCTGGAGTGATTTGCCCAGGCAGTCTCCAAGAATCAGATGCAAATGAATGGAAAGAATGAAGAAGTTCATAAAGTCACTTTAAAGAAATTAGTGTGATTTGTATTCCAAAAAGAAGTATGCATTTAAACCTCCACTGTTTTCATTGTGTTCTTTGATTGTAAAATATTAACTGAAGTTTTGCTAAAACCAAAGAGCCCGGTGGAGGAGTAAAGTAACGTTTATTGAACTGGAGTTGTGTTTTGGTGTATTATGCTATTGTTAACGGCAGCAAGGTGAATATGAAGTCTGCTTTTGAAGAGAACAGAAGATGCAGGGAGAAGGGTTCAAAAGAGGGGGAAATAATAGGGAAAACTGTGGACAATTTATTCCCCTAGTAGATTTTGCCAGTAGAGTTTCAGATCATCATTGTCAGGCAGAATCGTTGGCCACTGTTTCATTTAAATAGACTTTAATACATGTGCATCTCTGAGGTTTTGCACTTATTCCATGCTGAGCCACCCTTCACTGTGCCTCTAACTTTTTGCTAGAAATGAGCTGCAGTTCATTGAATGGTTGTAAACACCTGCAGTTCCAAGGGATGGTTTTTGCAGTAGGGGTTGTCTATGTGCGTTGGTGTGTACCAGAGGTGGTATGGAAGTTTGCCCCGGTTTGGGTGAACCGGTAGCAGCGGCGGTGGTGGGAGGCTCCACCCATCTGCCCAGAAATCATCACTGACGCGTCGCACATGCGCAGAAGTGCCACATGCTCGTGCACTTGTTCCTGGTTCTGAACCAGTAGCGAAGATAAGAGGAAACCATTACTGGTGTGTATGTATTTGTGGGTGGTGGAGGTTCTTTTTCAACATCTAGGTGCTGATTGACAGTTTGGCCTCTTTCCCCCCCACAAGAATTTGCCCTCTAGATCACAGGTCCCCAACCCAAGTTTCCGTGGTATGCCAGCAACCGGACCATGCAAAGAAGTGATGCCCTATTCGTAGGATGCAGGCAAAACCACGCCATCTCCTGTCCATGGGAAAACCTTTCTCCACGGAATTGATTCTTGGTGCCCAGAAGGTTGGGCCATTACTCTAGATTCTAGAAGGGGTGTCAGCAACCCACGGCTCTGGAGCCACATGCGGCTCTTTTGCCCCTCTGCTGTGGCTCCCTGTCGGCTGAAACCCACCACTGCTTCCCACAGAAAACACCGGGAGCCACAAAACATGGGTCGGCGTGGCTGGGAGGCTCAGGTGATTGGGTGGGAGTGAGTGATGTCGAGTTGGCCACGTCTACCCAGGTTTCGTGGCTCCCGGTGTTTCCTTCTCTGTGGGAAATGAGTCCAAATGGCTCTTTGAGGGTTTAAGGTTGCAGACCCTTGTTCTAGAGTATCCGCTACAGGTAGACCTTGAGACCCAGCCAGCATTTGGACAGCTCCTCTCTAGAATGGAAGAAGATGGGTGATTAGTACAGGTAGTTCTTGACTTATGATCTTAAGGGAGTCTGCTCCTCACAGTTGTAAGGTACAGTGGTCATAAAATGGGCCCATGACAGTCATTGTGGCAGTCATTAAACAAATGCTGCCGTCATTAAGTGAACCAATGGTTCGTTGAGGAAGTTGAAACCTGGAAGTAAATGCCAGTTTTTGGCAAAACCTCGTAAAAGCCATCATATGATACTGCAAACAGCCATAAATTCTTTGTCTGTGTTATTGATGGAGTGGATAGAATTGCCATTCAGAGCCTCTCTCCGTAATTCTGACTTCTGTCTGTCTATCTAATCATCTGCCTGCCTGCCTGCCTGCTGCCTGCCTGCCTGCCCGCCCGCCCATCCATCCATCCATCCATCCATCCATCCATCCATCCATCCATCTGCCTATCCTGATATTTTCATGTGTTCCTGTGTGTATGCCTGGATTCCCAAATGCAATATATGCAGACACATGCGCAAACAAATATGAAATGATAAGCAGACAAAAGTGTATTGCAGCATCAATGAGGAGAGGAGATAAAGGCTATCAACCGAGTCTTCATTAATATCAAGACCTGACATTTCTATCTACTTCTGCCTTGGACATAATGAAAAGAGAGCCCTTCTCAGCATACAGACCACATGCTTTCAATGGCAAGGAAGAAGCGCAACCCACCTCCAGATAAAAATGCTTGTGCAGATTGCTAAATATATTTGAGATCTGGCTTCATTTTACTGGCATTACTTAATAAGTGCCAGTCATTCAGAACAGTAATTGTTTGTGGGCTAATTTGCCAATGTTATGGCTATTGCATAATTTATGGCAAGATAGCAAATGGCACAGCATCTGGCTGAGACCATCTCCCATTGGCCAATTGTAGCGATGATACAAAGGAAATACATGTTATGAAACAAATCAGTTGCAGCAATTTCTTAGCATAAAAAAGGGATAAGAGTGCATTGCATAAACTTATGGAACAGAATTATTAATTCTCTGCCCATGATCAAATATGCAAGTTTTTCCCAGTGTGGATCTCTCTGGTTCGAAATTTGGACTACTACTCCAACCCCAATTATAGGGTAGATTAACAATGTCTATTCAAATAGAATATAATAGAATTGAAAGGGACCTTGGAGATCTTCTAGTCTAAGCCCCCTGCTTAGGTAGGAAACCCTATACCATTTCAGACAAATGGTTATCCAATCTCTTAAAAACTTCCAGTGTTGGAGCATTTACAACCTTTGAAGGCAATTTCTGTTCCATTGGTTAATTTTTCTCACTGTCAGAAAATTTCTCTTTATTTCTAGGTTGAATCTCTCCTTGATCAGTTTCCATCCATTACTCCTTGTCTGGCCTTCAGGTGCTTTGGAAAATAGGTTGACCCCCTCCTCTCTGTGGCAGCCCCTCCCCATAAATATTGAGACACTGCTATCTGTCTCCCCTGGTCCTTCTCTTCACTAGACTAGCCATGCCAGGTTCCTGCAACTGTTCATTGTATGTTTTAGCATCCAGTCCTCTAATCATCCTGGTTGCTCTTCTCTGCCCTCTTTCTAGAGTCTCAACATCTTTTTTTACATCATGGGAGGTTAAATAGTGGGAGGTTAAAAAGAAATTTGGTTAATTCTTGATATTCAGGCAAATGCTGGGCTGGAACATAATACAATTACCACATTTTGATCAATTTCCAAGTTAGCCATTCCCTGTGTGTCAACTTGTATAAACTTACGTTCAACCTTGACATCTGTCCTCTGTGTTTCCTAATTTAAGGCCAGTTTTTGAAGGAGGGGGAGGCATCTTGAACTGTTTTAAGAATGCACATCCTTGTAGATTAGTCATCCCCAGCCTAAAGCACTCAGGTGTGTTGGCAACAACTAGCATTGTTCCATGTTGGTGTGACTATAATGGCCTTTCCAGATGGTGCAGGAGATAGTTTTACTCACCCAGGGGCCATGGAGCAGGGGAAGCCTGTCTTAGATTATAAGCCATTGCAGCCAACTGTAAGTAAAGTGTTTGAGTAGCTTTGGTAGGAAGCCAAGGTATAACTCTGTGAATTAAGAAGCTGGAATGTGTATTCCTTTATTATGTCATTACTGCATGTGTGTCTTGGTGAGCTGAATAATTCAGCCTCCATTAGAGATATTTAGATCTCCCAAAGCAACTTCCCCCCCAACCTTCCATGTTCCAAATGTTTTGGATTACAAGAATGATGGGCAAAACAGTTCTGGCTAGAGATTCTGGAAGTGTAGTCCAAAGACATCTGTGGATGGCAGTTTAAAGAAAAGCAACATTTGCTAAGAGTATTGGCGTAAAGTTTTAGTTCTGCAATTGGCTTGGCAGATAAGAATGTTTATCTGTCTCAATTTCCTATGTCCATTTACTGTCCATTAATTGAAGTCCTTATGGGTTTGTGGAATTAGAGATTTTTCAGCTGCAGTGATTGTCTTTATATTCCTGGTACTAATGCAGCCTTGGTGCTGAGTGCCTTAGATCAGGGGTCTCCAACCTTGGCAACTTTAACCCAATGGACTTCAACTCCCAGAATTCTGGTAGTTGAAGTCCTCCAGGTTTAAAGTTGCCAAGGTTGGAGACCCCTGCCTTAGATCATACAGTACTGCCTCCCCTCATACATTCTTGTCCTAATAACAGCAGGCATCCAAGAAAGCAATAAGTTAAAATGTCATTAATCAGGTCTAATGCAAGGAAAAAAGGAGTTAGGTTACTGTACAGAATCTAGGGAACAAGGATACTTTAGTCCAATGTTTTTCAGTCCTGGCAACGTTGAGATGTGTGGGCCTCAGCTTCCAGAATTCGTGGCTGGGGAATTCTGTCCACACACCTTAAAGTTGCCAAGTTTGAAAAACACCACTCTAGTCCTCATTGATTTCTGAATACATTAAGGCAGGTCTCTGTCAATTGTTGGATCCTTCCCCCCCCCCCCTTTTAATGGATGAACTAATGTTTAGCTTGAGGTAAAGCTGGTCTGCTGTGTTTGAATACTTTTTCCAGGCTTAGAGAAATTTATGTCATCTACCCACTTACGGTACTTAGAATTGCTTAGAAGTCTGAAGTAAAATCTGTGGGTGAATCAAGGCAGATGGCTACAAGGAGAAGGTCTTTTTAAGGGTGAGCCATTGGCAGATATGGTTGGCTTCCATAATGATGTCTTTCTGGTGATTGCTGAAGCCATTTCCCCTTCTTTCAAGCATTTATATAATTGATTTTAAATTTAACTCCTTGTGTTAGCTTTTTTTTTACTCCCTATTAAAAGTTCTGATCTGTGCTTCTCTTAATTCTTTTGCTTGCTGTATGTGCTTGTTATTCGGAAAAATGTTGTAATCTGTCCAGAGAACTGGAGTTTGGGATGATTTAAAACAATTCTAGGAGGTGAATTCAGCTCCTGGAATTTTTAGCAATGTGGTTAAGGAATTCTGGGAGTTGTAATCCAGATGTTTTAAAGTTACCAAGATTGAGAAATACTGCTTTAGAGACTGCAAGGGGTGTCAAAGCTGGATGTGTGTGCATGTACAGTGATTGTGTGTTAAAGGATGAACAATACAATGTCTGGATTGAGAGTACCAGGGCTCCAGATGCCAGCTGCAGGGGGTAGCGACAGGAGGGAAAAGTATTGGCCCTGATTCTCTCTGCCTTTAGGAAGGTTCTGGAAACATGGCCCTGATGTTGTCCCTTGGACTCCAACAACGGTGACGGTTGCTGCATTGAAACCGGCATAGAATGAATTCTGCTGCTCGTTCTGATTTTCTGTTTTTTTTCTTTAAGACTGATTATGGGTAGTTTTTATGTTTTATATTAATTTTAACTTGTGTTTTTATTGGATTGTTTTCACCTGTTTTGAGCTACATAAAGTCACTTAGATAAGATGGGTGGCCATACAAATTGATTAAATAATGATGATGATGATGATGTTGATGCAAAATAATTGAAGATACAAAAATCCACTGACAATCCAAACTGCCGACTTTGCAACAACAAAGTTGAAACTGTTTCACATTTAATATGTGAATGCAGCCAAATTGCACAAACCGATTACAAAACTAGACATGACCGAGTTGCTAAATTAATCCACTGGTCATTATGTTAAAAAATATGATTTACCTGTATCCAAAAAGTCATGGGGACATAAAGTGGAAAAGGTTATTGAAAATGGGAAGGTGAAGATCTTGTGGGACTTTCAAATACAGATGGATCATCATTTGGAACACAACATGCCAGATATCACAGTTGTTGAAAACCGAAAACGTACAATTTAATTGATATTGCGGTACCAGGAGATGCCAGAGTCGAAGAAAAAGAACTGGAAAAAAAATCATGAAATATCGCGACCTGGCCATCGAAACTACGTGATTATGGATGGAACATGTAACAGTGATACCCATCAAATACTACGCCCCTCAGACAGGGTCCGCAACTTGGGAGTCCTCCTTGACCCACAGCTGACTTTTGAACACCATTTGTCAGCTGTGACCAGGGGGGCATTTGCCCAGGTTCGCCTGGTGCACCAGTTGCGTCCCTACCTGAACCGGGAGGCTCTCACAACAGTCACTCGTGCCCTTGTGACCTCTAGGCTGGAGTACTGCAACGTGCTCTACATGGGGCTTGAAGAGTATTCGGCGACTTCAGCTAGTCCAGAACGCGGCCGCGCGAGCAATTGTGGGTGCACCTCGTTTCACCCACGTAACACCTATCCTCCGCGAGCTGCACTGGCTGCCTGTTGATCTCCGGGTATGCTTCAAGGTGCTAGTTGTCACCTACAAAGCCCTTCATGGTATTGGATCTGGGTACTTGAGAGACCGCCTACTGCCAATTACCTCCACTCGACCAATTAGATCCCACAGATTAGGCCTCATCCGAGTTCCATCAGCCAGTCAATGTTGACTGGCAACCACGCGGAGGAGAGCCTTCTCTGTGGCAGCTCCGACCCTATGGAACGAACTCCCCGTGGAGATTCGTACCCTCACCACCCTCCAGACCTTCCACATAGCCCTTAAAACCTGGCTGTCCCGACAGGCCTGGGGCTAAAGACCTCACCGTACCCGAATAGTATGAATGTTGTGTTTTTTAATGAAGTACTGTCCTATATGTAACTTGGTTTGTCCCCCCCTCCTTCTGAATTGTGAGCCGCCCTGAGTCCCCCCAGGGAAAAGGGCGGCATACAAATATTAATAAATACCAAAATACCAAATTATCACTTGGTACCATGTCCAAGAATTTTTATAAAATACATCAATAAATTGCAGCTTCCTGCAATAACACCAGTGAGACTGAAAAACACTGTGCTATTTGGAACGTCATACATTTTAAGAAGGTACTTGATTGATATCTAGGATGTTGGCAGCAACCTGTATCAACCATTAGCACCAGTCAGTGGTATTTATGATGCATTTTTGAATATTCAGTTGACTGAGTTTCATGTTTAATGAATAAAAGGTTTGGTTTATTGGATTTATATGCCGCCCTTCTCCTAAGGACTCAGGGCGGCATACAACATTAAAAAAACACATATTACAAGTTAAAAAAAAAGAATATCCCAAACAAACCCAATTAGGATTAACAATAATATTAAAAAAAATCAATTAAAAGATATAAAAGATATAATAATAATAATAATAATAATAATAATAATAATAATAATAATAAAATTTGAGAATCCTTTGAATACCACCAGCATTGATCAAATCATAATCAGTTGATTGCAAAAGGCATCTTTATTTGGAATAGCTGACATCTCGCAGTGACATCTTTAAACATCTTTAAACACAGCAATATCTTTATCATCAAACATCAACACGTGTCCATTCCAGCTCTTTGGGAAGGATTTGATCAGAGGATAAAAATGCCAAGTTCAGTCTAAGCATCTGGCTGGCTGTGCCACCAACGACAATAATAATATTTTCACCTTCTGTTTTGCAAACACCTACAAACATTGGTTGGGCATTGTCTGGAAGAAAGCTGGGCTAATGAAGCTTTTCTTTCCTTCTTAAGATTTCACTGTGGAGGGTTATTGACTTAGCACTAGCTCTTTTATATTCCTTTCAAGAATTCACACTGTGGTTTTGGGCATTTAAAATAAGGCTTTAAAGTACTTACTTATTGGAGGAAAAAGTCCCTCCATTTGTTTGTCGTGGGTGGTTTATAACCCAATTGGGAATTTGTGTTTTTCAACTATAAGGTTTCCATAGTAACATCTCCTTTTCTGACACACTGAAGCCAGCCATTACCTTTAATTGATTTGACCCATTGTTCTTTTTGCAGGTGATTGAAGAAATTGAGGAAATGATGCAAAATTCCCCTGATCCTGAAGAGGAAGAAGAAATTTTAGAGAAGGATGATGGTGGAGACACAAGCAGTCAGGCTGATTCCATCCTTTTGCAGGAAATTCAGGCCTTGTCACAAAGCCTGAACAACAATTGGTCATGTGGAGGTAAGAAGGTGTGACGCATTGAAAGGAGCATGTCTTCTCTCTCAATAAAGTGTTGTGGTCCTTTGACAGCTAGTTTGTACAACTATCCCTGAAGCAATTCAGATTCTTCTGCTTGAGAAGATAGCTGATACATATGCCCACATATTTACAAATATTGTATGGTGAAGAGTAAGGTTTGAGAGAGAAACATTAAGCAAACATGCGACACAACAAATATCTAATTCCCATATGCATTGTCAAGTCATCAAATTTGGGGTGATATTGATTCAGCTGTGTAAAGAAGTTTATTTCTTTTCACTCAGATGGTGAGGTGGTTAATGGGGTGATGGAACTAGGATTGCACGATTCTAGAAGCCAAACTGTCAGGGGTACAAAACTCAATGTAACATTTAGCAGGCCTCTTTCTGTTGTGTGGCTGTGAATATGTCCCTTTGGCTGTCTTTTTTTTTTCTAAATTACATAACTCTGGTGAGAATGGCTTGTCTCTGTGATATGCAAGTCTGTTGTGGTTATTACACATTGCCTGCCCCAAAGTTGAATTGCATCAGTGAAAAAAGGAAAGTAATGATATGGATTTGCACAAAAATCTTCAACTTCTCCCTCTCCTTCCCTCCCTCCCATCCCTTCCCTACCCCTCTTCTTTCCGTGCTCCCCTCCCCGCTCCCTTCCCCTCTCTTCAAACAGACAAAAATATACTGTCCCATGTGGTTCTATTCTATTCTATTCTATTCTATTCTATTCTATTCTACTCTACTCTACTCTACTCTACTTATTCTATTCTATTGGACTTGACTCGACTCTATACCAGTTGATTCTACTCTACTCTACTCTACTCTACTCTACTCTACTTATTCTATTCTATTCTATTGGACTCTACTCTACTCTACTCGACTCGACTCTACTCTACTCTACCCTACCCTACCCTACCCTACCCTACCCTACCCTACCCTACCCTACTCTACTCTACTCTACACTGTACCATGTGATTCTATTCTATTCTATTCCAGGGCAATACAGATCTTGTGTATTGATGTGTGCAGATATTTTTTCTCTTTGTGATAATTGTGGAAGGGACCTTAGTGACCTTATTATGTTTCCTTTCCCTTTAAACCAGATTTGCACCATTCAGCCTTTTCAAAAGAGATTGTTTTTAATAATGCTGCATACTCTAACATTTCTGTGGCTTTGGAGATAGGAAATCATAGATAAAGAATCAGAAGTGCAGGAAAGGAGTGACAAATAGTCAAGCAAACAAAATTTAAATCACGATATAAAGCAATATAGCTCTATCCTCTTCTCTTTCAAATGTAGGATGACTTTTATGAAACAGAACATAAAGTATTTTCATTTTAGCTGCACTGTATCTTATCTTCCTCAAGGTATTGCACCAAGATGTTGTTGCTGTGACGGATGAAATTTACTCAATTTCTTAGTCATAACATGGGATTATTGATAATAATATCATTATTGATGGGATAATTGTTTGCTTTTATTTTTTATTAATTACTCCTCTTTTCTCTTTGTAAGCCGCCCGGAGTCCTCTATAAATCTACTAAATAAAATAAATAAATAATAAATAAATAAATAATTTATTTGTTCTGCTGATATCTTTTTCAAGGAAGGAGGGGTTACTTCAGTACTGTGGAGCTGGGAAAATATTTTAAATTTACTTTTTGCTCAGCAGAAAAAAAGGCATGGTGGCACAGTGGTTAGAATGCAGTACTGCAGGTTACTTCTGCTGACTGCCAACTTCCAGCAGTTCAGTAGTTCAAATCTCACCAGCTTTGAGGGCAGAGGAAGACGGAAAGGAAGATATCAATTTTGCTCCCTCTATTTATCTAGAAGTCTGTACCTCTGACATGTCAGAAGTTCGTCTCAGAACAGGACACAAATTCCATGATACAAATGGAATATGTTTTTGAAGTGTGAACTAAACTTTCCAGTTTTTGCAGTCTTTAATGCTGATTTATTTATTTGTAGGCTGCCCCATTCGTAGAACCTGGGGTGAGTTATGTTTTCTCAGAGCCACAAATATAAGGTGCTCAAGTGAAAAAAGAAGTAAATAAAATCAACAGACACCAGAACCTTCAACCCAACTATAAACTGAACATCAAGCCATTAAAAAAAAATATCACTGTAATTCTTAAAGAGGCTCATCTATGAATGTTTTACTCATTAAGGAAGACACACATTTGCCATAGGAAGTCTCTAACAATCATTCAGTCCCAGTGCATGTGCCTTTCTTTTAAGTCAGTATCCCTGACTTAAATATGCTCATCTGTTTCCTTGTATGCAGTCTGTGGGCACGTATTGTGAACGCACACGAAATACAAAAACTATGGAATTATCTTCACATTTGGGGAAACCTCTAGTGGGGAACAAATCTGGGCCAGCCACATCTTGGTTGCCTCTAAGCTTGCCTTCAGTAGGTGAAACAGCATTTTTGTGATTCTTGGCTTGGTGACAGAAAATTCCACTCTGTAATAATCTAAAATAATTGGGGCTGCAGTCTATTATTTCACTAATTCAACAAGGGTTTCTCAACATGGACAATTTAAAGATGTATGGATTTCAACTCCTAGAGTTTCTGTAACCACATGCTGGCCTGGGGAATACTGGGAGTTAAAAGTCCAAACATCTTAAGTTGTGAAGTTGAGAAACACCGAATTAGAGTAACATTTTGATTGACTGATGCACCGGGCAGGTAATTTAAATTATTTTAAAAACAAAGGTTTAATAAGCAATTATTTTAAGAGGCATTCCTTCTTGCTAAGAATGAAAGGGGTTATAAAATTGTATTGCGTATATGCTTTCTTTCATCCGAGACAATTAAGTTTTTTTCCCCATTTCCAAGTCTATCTCTGTTTAACCAATTCATGTACTAAAGTGACATCACTAATTAATGAATCCATTATGGGTGTTGCGATGAATATCCTGAAAAATAATATTTGACATTGCTAAGGACCCTTGGCACTTAATACTGCAATTTGTAAGCATCTAACAGAGCTTTGCACAGATTCTAGCACTAAACTCCTTATTGTGGCCTTGGTCAGAGAGGTCCACCTGACATATGAATGCTTGTTTCTTCCTAGGTTTGGGGCACATGCCTGTCTCGGAGCTTCTGGAGCTCTTGGATCGAGTGGAAGGTGCTATTCAGGATTACTCGGAGGAGCTGGTGCAGCAGCTGGCTTGCCGAGACGAGCTGGAGTTTGAGAAGGAGGTGAAGAACTCCTTCATCACCATCCTGATGGAGGTGCAGAACAAGCAGAAAGAACACCGAGAGATGATGAAGAGGAGGAGGAAAGAAAAAGGGCTAAGTCTGCAAAACAATCGGATAGAAAGGGCAGCTCAGATGCCCCTTAAGGTTAGCACGAATTCCCCGAAGATGGCTTTCAGTTAAAAAAGGAGGAGCAGAAATAAGAACAGCATAGTTTTAAGCAATTGTGACAAATTCACAAAGGTGTTGTGTTATAAGCCAATGGGTCAGTGGATTCTTCTCCAGTGAGAATGTGGTGCTGGCTTCTGGCTGATGGTCTAGTTATTGCAAAATTATCCTAGAAGGGTTTTTAGGATACTCTTAGCAATTTATGACTGAAATACTTCACCCTCCACAATGGTTTTGCAGCTTTCACCATCCAGGATCTTCCAGATGTGAAAGGAATGGTAATACAGAGAAAATCTAACCAGCTGAGAAATTGCCTCTGGTTCCCAACCCATCTTGGGGTGGGTGGGGGGACAAATTAGGGAAGACTGATCTACTGGTTTCTTTTAATTGGAATGTCTCCACTCATCTGGTTAATTTTATATTGGGGTATAGATATGGTATATACAGTATGCAAATCTAGGATCTTGGATATAAACTCTTCCTTAGAACATGAGTTGCGCCATTAAGGTTTACTGCTGGTACTTCCTGTTGTTGAGCTGTTGAGAGTTGTGGTTTAGATGCATATCAAGAGCTCCAGTTTTTTCATCCAAGGTGTTTTTAGTTCATGGAGAATCTGGATGTTATTTTTCTACTAGATACTTTTCAACTCAAAATCTATAGGGGCAGAACGGAGATGAACTTTGTCAAACTTCTACTCCTTCTGCTCTGCCCAATGTGTTGTACATCCAATTATAACACAGTCCTATAGTAGCAACTAAGAATCTAAGAAAAAAGCCCTTAGAGTTCTGTTTTCTCCTCTTTGTAGCGGTTCAGTATGGAAGGAATTTCAAATATTCTGCAAACTGGAATCCGGCAGACGTTTGGAAATTCAGCAACTGAAAAACAGGTAAGAGTGTAATAGTTTCACCCAGAATATACAGTTTATCTGAAGTCAAGGTTACGATTGTTGTTGTTTATTTTATTCATTTATTTATGTATATGAATGTATATGGTCACCCAACTCACTC